>NW_022279531.1:0-100001 GCF_000004075.3 Cucumis sativus | reverse complement strand
TTCTAAGATGAAAGATGCTTTTATCCCTCCCCAAAGAATATCATTACTATTTATGTTGTATTTCTGCTAACTAATTCTTGCATAGCATCTGGTTTGATAAATAAAGTAAAGTTTCTGACATGGAGGTTTTCAAGTTGGAATATATATTTATGTTTTAGGTAGATTCCCAAACTTTGAAGAAACGCTGCAGTACTGAGGTAATTGAACGTTGTAAGGCAGAGCATTGGCTTACCGGAGCCAAGGTATCTTCTTCGATAACAAGTAAGGATAGTCCTGATACTACCTTTCTTTTGTTATTGAAATTTATTGTTCCTTTTGTTGGGGCTTGGTGGTTGTGCACCTATATTGATTTGTACTTCTGTTAATTAATTATAGTCATTCTCTCTTGTCTGAGTAATTATTGTCAACCATTTTGTTAGCAAAGGCTTCCCATGGAAATTCAGTTTGTTGTGCTGCATGTCCACGATGATTTCGTGATTTTAGTTTTAGATACATAAAAAGGGCCTTTGCATCACGACATGAATGACTACTTTTAATATGAACGTACAATACCCAAATGAATGCTGAAGTAAGTTTATTGATGTATGTAATTTACAACAATCTTTTTGAACTTTTTGGTAGGTTATGAATTACGAACTTGTATTAAATATTTGTTAGGTCGTTTTAATAATTCAAGTGATGCTTAGAAAATGCAACCGAGCTTAAACAATTCTGCACATTTTTCTAAAATTTTTAGTTTAACCTCTTTAATAAAATTCGAAGGAAATTCTTGTTTTCTTTTTGTAGGAATAAAGGAAAATGAAATATAACCAAACTTGGATCTTTGCAAGCAAGTTCCATGAAGAAACTAGGTTACAAGGGAGGTCTTCTGTTCTCCTTTTTTTTTCTTTCCATCCGTAGAATCTTGCTTAAAATGCTTTGAGGACAATGCAAATTTTTAAGTGGGGGTGGGGTTGTAGCCTTGCACATTCCATGTCCTTTGGAAATTTTCATTTTGCAAATTTTGCTAAAAATGTCAAAATTTAGAAACTTTTGCAATGCTCTATGCTTAGAATAATACCATGTCTACTTCGCTTTTTAGCATAAAAAAGCATATATGCCTAACCCATGAGAACAGAGCTCGGATTTGTGATTGTATTTGTTATTTGAATATGTTACATATGTTGAAAATGCATATATTGATAGCTTAGAAATGAGTAGAACACTTGGTTCATTTTCTGAATATTGTGAATTATGTACATAATAATATGTGCGGTTGCCTTTTTTATCTCAATTTTAATCCCCTTTTTTGCCATCTTCTACTGCCTTTTTTATATTAATTTTAAATCCCTCTTTTGGCCATACACATTTGTATAAGATTGTTTGAAAGCAAAATATGATTGTTAGGTCAAGTAGAAAGCAAAGTCGGCAAGTTCTTAGAATTCTTCACCCAACATAACAGCCGATAAAAACAAAACAATACGACCAAGCTGCTTAGAGTTGCAGAACCGACCCCCGCCTAGTGGGTCACTAGAGTTCTTCACCCAGCATGGCAGCCGGTAGAGAGGGAGAGAGAAAAAAAGGGAGCCAAGCCAGCCGCTTAGGTCAAGTAAAATGCGCGAGATCCCCGGTTTCAGAATTTTCGTGGGATCCTCTCCGCTTTTCTTGCCTAAGCAAAACCCGACCCGCCTAGTAGGTCCTTAGAGTTTTTCACCCAGCATGGCAGCCGGTAGAGAGGGAGAGAGAAAAAAAAGAGGGAGCCAAGCCAGCCGCTTAGGTCAAGTAAAATGCGCGCCGAGATCCCCGGTTTCAGAATTTTCGTGGGATCCTCTCCGCTTTTCTTGCCTAAGCAAAACCCGACCCGCCTAGTAGGTCCTTAGAGTTTTTCACCCAGCATGGCAGCCGGTAGAGAGGGAGAGAGAAAAAAAAGAGGGAGCCAAGCCAGCCGCTTAGGTCAAGTAAAATGCGCGCCGAGATCCCCCGGTTTCAGAATTTTCGTGGGGATCCTCTCCGCTTTTCTTGCCTAAGCAAAACCCGACCCGCCTAGTAGGTCCTTAGAGTTTTTCACCCAGCATGGCAGCCGGTAGAGAGGGAGAGAGAAAAAAAAGAGGGAGCCAAGCCAGCCGCTTAGGTCAAGTAAAATGCGCGCCGAGATCCCCCGGTTTCAGAATTTTCGTGGGGATCCTCTCCGCTTTTCTTGCCTAAGCAAAACCGACCCGCCTAGTAGGTCTTAGAGTTTTCACCCATCATGGCAGCCGGTAGAGAGGGAGAGAGAAAAAAAAGAGGGAGCCAAGCCAGCCGCTTAGGTCAAGTAAAATGCGGCCGAGATCCCCCGGTTTCAGAATTTTCGTGGGGATCCTCTCCGCTTTTCTTGCCTAAGCAAAACCCGACCCGCTAGTAGGTTCTTAGAGTTCTTCACCCATCATGGCAGCCGGTAGAGAGGGGAGAGAAAAAAAGAGGGAGCCAAGCCAGCCGCTTAGGTCAAGTAAAATGCGCGCGAGATCCCCCGGTTTCAGAATTTTCGTGGGGATCCTCTCCGCTTTTCTTGCCTAAGCAAAACCCGACCCCGCCTAGTAGGTCTTAGAGTTCTTCACTCAGCATGGCAGCCTGTAGAGAGGGAGAGAGAAAAAAAAGAGGAGCCAAGCCAGCCGCTTAGGTCAAGTAAAATGCGTGCCGAGATCCCCGGTTTCAGAGTTTTCGTGGGGATCCTCTCCGCTTTTCTTGCCTAAGCAAAACCCGACCCCCTAGTAGGTCCTTATAGTTCTTCACCTAGCACGGCACGGTAGAGAGGGAGGGAGAAAAAAAAGAGGGAGTCAAGCCAGCTGCTTAGGTCAAGTAAAATGCCGTCGAGATTGCCTGGTATCAGAGCTTGCATGGGCAACCTCTCCGCTTTAGATGGAATTTGATGAAATGCTTATGTCGAAAGTAGGCATTTCTCTACAGAGTCCTAATGGTCATAGAAATTTATTATGTTTTGTATTTATTTTACTTTGTTGTCAAGAATCAACTTCTTTTCTGATTTGTATGTTTATGTATATGTTGCATCTCTGTCTTGTTATCATGTTGTATTTCATTGTACTCAATAGTCTGATTTGCATTTTTTATTTGTGTTAATAAGTGTTCGTGTAATTGCAATTTTGTTCTTGAAGATATTTTGCTTGAATCAAGTTAGTTCTTTCTATAAGGATCATTTTCTTGTAAGGTTATAACTTCTTGTCCAATTTTTCCAACTCACATTTCAACTTGTAGCAGGTGAATCCCTTCAAATAAGAGCTTAAAAAGAAAAAACAATTGGAACCTTTAACCATAAAATCAAGGTACTGCATCTTATTTGCAATGAATTGCTATAATTTTGTAGAGACTCCACAAATAAAATACTAAATTACCCAAACAGTTGGCAAACAGAGACACACTCTGTAGATCTTTATTTATATATAAATGCCAAAAGATACAGTAGAAGGAAATATAAAAGAAAGCAATAAAGATGATAATATCATGTCAAACCTCCCCAGGAAAAGATAGTAGTCCTTCCTAGACCTAGCAGCCTCTACAGACCAAATGAAGACAAAAAGTTAACCTAGCCCCCAATCCCGATAAGGCCTTATTTATAGCTCTTTTCTCATTCTTCCCCGTGGGCCCCACTCTCATGTTCTTTTCCTAATATTCTCCCCTTTTCTGCTGCGTGAGCTTTTACGTTTTTACCCTCCTTTTGTATGTATGGATAATAGGGGGCCTTACAATACCCCTCGGTTCCAGGTTCACCTTGTCCTCAAGGTGAAAGTCAGGGAATTGTTGGTTCATTTGGAAAACAGATTCCCAAGTTGTTTCACTGTCCGGCAGCCCTTTCCACTTAATTAACCATTCATTTCCTCCCAATTCCCGATTCCAACGGACTCCCAACACTGTTTCCGGCCATAATTGTAACTCAAACTCTTCCGTTAGCCTAGGTTGCTGGTGTTGAACAGCTTGTTGACTACCCAGTTTCAGTTTTAACTGAGAAATATGGAACACATTGTGGATACTGGCTTCCGGCGGTAACATCAATCTGTACGCAACTGCTCCTATTTCTTCAGTAATTTTGTAGGGTCCGTAATATTTAGGTGCTAACTTTTCACACTTCTTCCGAGCCAAGGAGCGTTGCCGGTAAGGTCTCAATTTCAAGTAGACTTCATCTCCTACCTTAAATTTTAACTCTCTTCTATTTCGATCAGCCATTTTCTTCATCCTGTTCTAGGCTACACACAGGTGTTCTTTTAAGGCATTGATGGCTAAGTCACGTTCCTTCAGCAGCGTGTCAACCTCATTATTAGGAGTTTTCTTGTAACCATAGATAACAGGGGAGGAGGCGGTCTGCGGTATACCGTCTGAAAAGGGGTTATTTTGGTGGATGCATGGAAGGTGGTATTATACCACAATTCTGCCCATGGAATCAGTCTATCCCATTTTTTTGGTTGTTCATTACAGAAGCATCGCAGATAAGTTTCGAGACATCTATTTACCCTTTCTGTCTGCCCATCAGTTTGTGGGTGAAACGGCGGTACTCCTCTTTAGAATAGTTCCATGGTTGCAAACAGTTCCTTCCAAAAATTACTAAGAAAGATTTTATCCCGATCTGTGATAATCGACTTAGGAATGCCGTGCTTGCTTACTATTCTGTCGATGAATATGGAAGCAACTTGCTTGGCTGAAAACGGATGTCTCAATGATATAAAGTAAGAATACTTACTCAGCCGATCAACTACCACCATGATCACATTAACCCCTCCAGCTAGTGGCAACCCCTCAATAAAAGTCCATGGTCCAATCTTCTAAGATTCTGTCAGGAATTGGAATTGGTTGAAGTACCCCAGCTGGTTTGGTTGCTTCGTATTTGTTTCTCTGGCAGATCTCGCATTGTTCCACATATTTCTTTATTTCAGCCTTCATACCCTCCAATATAGTTCTCCACTGATCCTCTTGTAAGTTCTTAAAAATCCAGAATGTCCCCCGAGGATAGAATCGTGGAAAGTATGTAGGATCTTGGGTATAAAAGAAGTTTGAGATACTACCATTCTCCCTTATAGAAAACTTGAAACTTGCTTCCTTCTTCTGCATTTTTCTTCAGATTTTCCATAATTTTCTTAAGTTCAGCATCATTCTCAACTTCCTGCTCGATTAGTTTCACATCAATGATTCCAGTAGTTGTCAAGCTGTGCAGCTCCACCGGTTCTCCATTCTAGATATCCGCTGCCTTGTTCTGATGTCCGGTTGATATAAAATCTCGAAATCATATCCAAGGAGCTTTGTCAACCATTTCTGGAATTGGGGCTTACCTCTCTCTGTTCAAGCAAGAATTTAAGAGCCTTTTGATCTGAAAGTATGGTGAACTTCCTGCCCAGCAAATAATGCCTCCATTTTTGAACTGATAGAACTACAGCCATCAACTCTCTTTCATAGATGGATTTGTTTTGAGCCCTTGTGGATAACTTCTGACTGAAAAAGGCAATCGGGTGGCCATTTTGAGAGATCACCGCTCCTAACCCTACGCCAGATGCATCAGTTTCGATAATAAAGGGAATGTTCCAATCTGGTAATGCCAACACTGGTAGAGTAGTCATTGCTAGCTTCAAATTTTCGAAGGCAGTATTTGCTTCTTCATTCCACTTAAAAGCATTCTTCTATAATAACTTGGTTAGCGGTGCAGCGATCTCTCCATAACCCTTGACAAACCTCCTATAATATCCTGTCAGTCCTAAGAAGCCCCGCAGACCAGATATATTCGTTGGTGGTGGCCAATTAATCATCTTCTTGATCTTATCCTCATCTGCCTCAACTCCTCTTTTGGATATCATATGTCCCAAGTACTGTACTGGAATGGGCTATAACGCATTTTTTTTTGTTAGCAAAACAGCTGGTTATACTTCAAAACATTGAATACCATGCCCAAATGCTTTGCGTGTTCATCTATATCCGCACTATAAACCAGTATATCATCAAAGAACACCAAAACACAGCGCCGAAGGAAAGGTTTAAATACCTTGGTTCATCAAAGATTGGAAGGTTGCCAGAGCATTCGTGGAGACCAAACGGCATTACTAGAAACTCATAGTGCCCTTCATGTGTGCGGAACACAGTTTTCTCCACATCTTCCTCTTTCATTCTAATCTGGTGATAACCAGATTTCAGATCTAATTTCGAGAAAACCGTTGCCCTATTCAGCTCATCTAATAATTCCTCTATCACAGGAATTGGGAACTTATCCGATACTGTCGTCTGATTTAACTTGCGGTAATCGACACAAAATCTCCATCCACCATCTTTTTTTCTTCACTAACAACACCGGGCTGGAGTAAGGGCTATGACTAGGCGAATACCCCTGCTTGAAGCATCTCGACCACCAGTTTTTTTTTATTCTTCTTTCTGCACATGACCGTATTTGTAAGGTCTTACGTTGATAGGTTTATGGTCAGGTAGGGTTAATATTCGGTGATCAATAGCTCTTTTTGGAGGTAATTTTTCGGTGTCTCAAATATCTCCGCATAATACTTGAGCAGGGATCGGATCATAGATATTTCCTCCTCATCTCCTTTTAATCTTGTCCCCAGTTCATATTCATTCTCTACTTCCATCTCATAATTCTGGAATTCTAAGAGGAAGCCTTGGTCTTCTATATGTAAGGATTCAACTTGCTTACTTCACTATTTCTCCCTTACAATGGCCAAAAACAGAGGTAGCCCTCTGCTATCTTTATTTATATATAGCCAAAATGAGTACAGAAAAACATAAAGATTCAAGAAAAACAAGGAATAATAAGACAAACCCAGCTTCCTCTAGGGAAAGACTGGATATTCCTCTAGGCTAAGCAGCCGCCAACTTCAGGATAAAAATAAAACCTACCTCCCCTAGACCTAAAAAACCTATTTATATTCCTTCTCTCATCTTTCTCTTATTTCTGTGCCTGGGCCCCACCTGCACGATCTCCTCCTCTTTTTCCTTCCTCATTATTAATTTGTCCAATTACTTTTCTGCCCCTCCTTTGATATGTATGAATAATTGGAGGTCTTACACTATATCCCACGTTTTTTCCAATGTCTTCAAAGAACATTCAGGTTTCACTAAGGATGGATCTCCTCTTAACACGATTTGCTTGTCTTTTGCCCAAAAGGTCATGGTTAATGATGGCCAATGTACCTTCATTGTGCCGGTGGTATCTAGCCATTGCATCCCTAAAATCACGTCAATATTTCCTAGTTCCACCACTAGAAAATCAGTTATAACTGTCATTTCTTTCAATCTCAGTTCCACCTTTCTGCAAATACCTTTCCCTTTACAGCGGGTCCCGTCTCCAATAGTCACTCCAAATTGTGTACCGGGTTCAATGTTCAACCCTCCTTCCATTGCCACTGCTTCATGGATGAAGTTGTTCGTAGCTCCACTGTCGATGAGAATCACCACCTCCCTTCCTTTTACATGCCCCTTCAGTTTCATTGTCCCTTTGGATGTTAACCCCGTGAGTGTCTTCAATTCAATTTCGGTGGTTTCAGCAACAACTAACTGGTTCAGCTCCATTACTTCTTCGGTCTCTTCCATTTTGACTTCCTCCCCGCCACTCTCTTCTTCGTTAAGTATAAATAACATTAATTCCCTTTTCTCTCTCATCTTGCATCGGTGTCCCGGTGAGTACTTCTCATTGCATCTAAAACACAAACCCTTGTCCAATCTTGCTCTGAATTCCGTGTCCAAGAGTCTTTTAACTGGAGGTTCATTTTTCTGGTAGTTTCCTTTAATGGGAATAGTGACTTGCTTCATGGGGAACTCAGTCTTCTTTGGTGAACTTTTATCTTGACTGCTTTGTCCCTTGCTTGAGCCTCCTCCTTCCCTAGTCACACTGTTTACCCATTCTGCCTTGGCTAATTTCAAGGCTAGGTTTCTGCCACTTACCAGTTGTGCCTCCTTCATACATTCCTCTAAGGTTTGAGGATGTCTACTAATAACTTCTGCTTGAAGAGCCGGTTCTAGACCAGTCACGAATGCATCTAAGAGCACGCTTTCAGCCATGTGCAGTAGTGGTGCAGAATATTGTACGAATTTCTTGACATATCATTATAGGATCCATCTTGTTCTATTCGAATCAGCCTTGCACCTAAGCTCTTCTGCCCAGAATCTCGAAAAAATTCAAACATCCTTACCTTCAAATCTTCCCATCCTTCCACCTTCTTTCTATGGTTACTCCAACGGTACCAATCGATTTCATCTTGTCCGAAACTAACCACCTACTTTCACTTTTTCTGCTTCCGGTAGGCTATTAATTTCGAAAAAATGCTCAGCTCTAAACACCCATGACTCAGGATTTTCCCCGGTGAAAATCGGCATTTCCAGTTTCTTATATTTGCTTCGGTCGACAGTTACTACATTGTTTTCCCCTGGATTGTCGGCTTCTTCCCATTTTCCTTTTAACTTCATGACTGATCCATCAGAAGTTCCGGATTCATCTCGCCTTTTGTAGCTGCTGTTTTCTTTCATTTCATCAGCCAGTCTATCCATGGATTTCTTCATTTCCAGAATCATTTCCTTCAAGCCCAGTATTTCTTTCTCGTTCCATCTATTCTTTCTTCTATTTGCCTTTGCGCCATCAGTCGCGTCACCACCCCAGCGTTTGGGCTCTGATACCAGTTGTAGAGACTCCACAAATAAAATACTAAATTACCCAAACAGTTGGCAAACAGAGACAGCACTCTGTAGATCTTTATTTATATATAAATGCCAAGAGATACAGTAGAAGGAAATATAAAAGAAAGCAATAAAGATGATAATATCATGTCAAACCTCCCCAGGAAAAGATAGTAGTCCTTCCTAGACCTAGCAGCCTCTACAGACCAAATGAAGACAAAAAGTTAACCTAGCCCCCAATCCCGATAAGGCCTTATTTATAGCTCTTTTCTCATTCTTCCCCGTGGGCCCCACTCTCATGTTCTTTTCCTAATATTCTCCCCTTTTCTGCTGCGTGAGCTTTTACGTTTTTACCCCTCCTTTTGTATGTATGGATAATAGGGGGCCTTACAAATTTCTTCCAACACTATGAAACATTTATGTTATAGTTTTATTATTGTAAACATTTTTGCTAAACATCATTGTAATTTCCAAACACAACTCTGCCAAAGTTCCCAAGATAGTTCTATAGCAATGTTCCACAGGCTATCTTGCAAGTGATGTGGAACTCCTTTGCTTTTTTGAATAGTAAGCTGGCCTTCCTCTTTTGTTATGCTTTGTTTTGTTCTTAATACTTGCTTTTATCTTCGCCTATTTCATTCCTAGTTGATATATTACATAGTCCTCTTAAATCTACATTCTTTTTCTGTTTTATGATTCGCTTGAGTTTAATGACTAACTTTGGCAAAATAATGTTGAACTATATTACATGTTTTGCATCTAAACCTCAATTGAAAAGGTTTGTTACCTGTATCATTATAAGGTTTCCATCCATCTTTCTTAGGCCATCAATGAAGTTTTTGCTTAGATCTATCTTAGTTCGGCCTCTTTAAAATGTTACTCCATACAAGGAAGATCGAAAGTTGTGATTACAAAGTGTAGATTTGTATTGTATAGTTGCCTTAGTTATTTTTTTAATTATTCTTTTTAGACGTTATTTCCTTTTATAATTAGTTCTCTTTAGTTAGAATTTCTATTAAATTATACTTGCCTATTATCAAGTCCTTTTTCATTAATAAGAGAAAATGGAGTTTTTCTCAAATAACAAAAAGTGATTATTTAAGATACTATGCTAAAGGGAACACATCCAATTACCATGTTGAGAATATTATCTTTGCCTATTGAAGGTCTTGGATTCTTGGTCAACTTTGAATGCGAATTTTTCTTAGTTGATTATTAAATATCAGGGTAAAAAGATCTTATATTGTAATGTTGTTTTGCTTCACTTGCATCATACACTAAAACACAAGATTAAAAAAAAAGTTATATTTAGACTTTTGTATGGTAGATTAGGTGTTCTCTTTGAATTGGTGTTGGTATTGGCTTTCTAATTATGATATGATTTTGGGAACCTTTGAATTATGTTCTTCAAACCTTCTCTCTTCGATTGAAGCTTATTATATTTTATCGTTGTTAGTATGTTTTTTTTTTTCCATTTTTTCCCTTCTAATATTTTTATTTGATATATAATGTGCATAAAAGAGAAAGTAGTTAATGTGTTTTACATTGTTGTGTTGTGCAAAGTTGGTGCTGTTGGTTCAAATATTTAAGATTTGGTGAAGCACTTGGAATAAGTTCAAACTTTTAATCTGTAGGATAATTTACTTTATAAGAATCACACATTTACCTTTTTTTTCTTTTTTGAAGTAGGAAAGGAGCCTCTTCATTAAGCTGAAAATGAATAGACAAGACAAAAGGTAATACAAAGAAGCCCTAGGATCAGTGAGTGCACTAGGACATCTCATCTATGTTGACACCTACTTAGCATTCTCACCATATCGAGACTTAAACCAAAAGACTAAACCAACGACAAGGTTTGGAATAGATCATACAAACTGCCCAATAACTATACAACATAGATTTAAGACCACTAGAAATCCAAAAGAAATAAAATAAGAGTACAGTAGTGGACTAAGAATTAAAAATGAAAGTCGGCCAATTATGACTTATATCTTGTATGGAGAAATCTTTGAAGTCTTTTGAAAGAGAGCATCAAGAAGAAGCATTGATTCTAGCCATTTCGACTCGAGTTGTCCAAGAGGAAGCTTTATTTTAAAATGTTAGCTGATTATGTTCAAACCAAATTTCTGGTAAAATGGCCTTCACTGCATTTAACCAAATCAATCTTGGTTTCTTCTTGAGAATGGGACATGAAATAAGCTGGACCGCGTTCTCCTAAATCTATAGTCGAAAACCCAATTCAAATGAAGATAGCCAAGTAAGTCAAACCAACACTTCTTTTCATGTAAGCAGGAGAAGAAAATATGATGTAAATCTTCTAAAGCATGCAAACACAAGGGACAAATATTAGGAGATAAACTGTGAGAGGAAGGTTTCATTTGCAAAACTTCTGCACAGTTCATAGTCCATTTCGCTTTCTCCAAAGCGTGATATTCACTCTTCTAGGGCTTTTTGTCTTCCAAATTGTCGAGTATAAATGTTTTTCAATTGGGGAGGCAATGGAGAGATGCTTGACCAATGAATGAACCAAAAACCTCCCATTTGATTCTGATTTCTAGGTTCTTTTATTTTGGGAGGCTTGAAATTCATCTATTTCTTCAACTTTTAGAAGTCTCCTGAAATTTAGAGCCCATGAAGTAGTGGAAGAGTCCCAAAACTCCTTTACATCTCCATTATTAGAGTTCAAAGACAATCTAAACGATCTTGAAAAGAAACAACATCTGCCCAAAAATCATTCCAAAATGCTATTCTTCAACCATCACCGAACTTGAACAATGCCTAGGAATCCACTTGAAGCTAGCATCTCGAAATGCTAATCCAGGGACTATGGAGACTGCAAGTGACAATTCCTTTAGTATGCCATCCAAATTAACTTTCTCCATGGATACTCTTCACCACTTTAGCCCAAAGGGAATTCTTTTCATTTATAAATCTCCATCCCCATTTAGCAAGAAGGTTGCATTTTTTTAACGTTGCACCATCGACGCCGATTCCACCATCCTCTTGCGAACAAGACACCACCTTCCAATTAATCACTTTATGAATCATCTTTTCTGGCATTAAGAATATAGACATATAGTGTGTAGGTATATGTGAAAAAACCGACTTACAAAGTGTGTCCCAACCTCCACTAAAGAGACAATATCTTTTCCACTTATCTAGTTTAACTTGGATTTTATCTATTTCTTGAAATTACATAAGGAGTAGAGAGAGGGCTCCAAGCCGAAGCAGTTATGGAAAACATCTCCAATTTACAGCAAGTTAAAGCAAAAAAAAAAAAAAAAAACCGCAGTTCAAAAAAACTGGGCATCTTGCTTCCTTCTAATTGAAAGTTCTGCTGTTTCTGTCAAGTCAAATTGACCACAAAATGCTCAAATGAGATTCTTCAATAGGAATACATAAAAAAAAAATAATATGTAAAAGAATTTTCAATGTTTAATATAATATGTAAAATAATTTTCTTATATTGGAATTGGCAGATGGCTGAGGGCCTTCGTGAAACGTGGGAGAGAAGCGATAACATTATCGTTCAAAAAATTCAGGAGTAAGTATTTATGTGAAAGGCCATATTATTTGGCCATTTGACCTTATTTATGATTGAATTATTTGGATGGAAATGATAAACTACACATTATTGTCTGCTTGAGTTGTGATCTTGATTATGGGCTATTTGGTATTTTGCCTACAAACTGTATAGTTAATTATCTGTTAGCTTTTGTTTTCCTGTCACAGCTTTATGTTTCTGTGGCTAATTGTAGCCAAAAGTTTTATTTATCGATCTTATTTTTCACAGCATAAATGAAACCGTGTTTCAAGCATCAAATGCTGCTACATCATTCAAGGAAATTCGTCGTAGAGATCCGTAAGTTTTTTCCTTTGGTGCTGTGATACTAACCTGTTTGAATAAAGGAATCTGACTTGGTCTTTTCCTCTTTAACATTATGGATTAGGTCTTTCTCTTTACCAGATTTCGTAGTTGAACTTTAAGAAGCAATCAAACCGGTGTTAACTTCTTATATAAAGGTTAGTGCTAACTGCTAAGCTTATTTCTAAGATGAAAGATGCTTTTATCCCCTCCCCAAAGAATATCATTACTATTTATGTTGTATTTCTGCTAACTAATTCTTGCATAGCATCTGGTTTGATAAATAAAGTAAAGTTTCTGACATGGAGGTTTTCAAGTTGGAATATATATTTATGTTTTAGGTAGATTCCCAAACTTTGAAGAAACGCTGCAGTACTGAGGTAATTGAACGTTGTAAGGCAGAGCATTGGGCTTACCGGAGCCAAGGTATCTTCTTCGATAACAAGTAAGGATAGTCCTGATACTACCTTTCTTTTGTTATTGAAGTTTATTGTTCCTTCTCTCTTGTTTGGTGGTTGTGCACCTATATTGATTTGTACTTCTGTTAATTAATTATAGTCCTTCTCTTGTTTGAGTAATTATTGTCTACCATTTTGTTAGCAAAGGCTTCCCGTGGAAATTTAGTTTGTTGTGCTGCATGTCCAAGATGATTTTCGTGATTTTAGTTTTAGATACATAAAAGGGATTTTGCATCACAACATGAATGACTATTTCTAAATATGAACCTACAATAACCCCAAATGAATACCTGATTAAATTGGAAACAGGGCAGATAGAGAGTGAGATGGAGAGTGTTTGTGTGTGCTTTAGAGTAGTTTTAAGCACATTTTTTAGATTTGTTTAACACTAAGTTTGTTTCACTTGCACAATTGGTTGCCATTTTAGGTCTCAAAGTGCATTTTCACTCATTTTGAACTTTTTGTTAGTTTGTGAGTTACGAACTTACACTTAAGCACTGTTAGGTCGTTTCAAACACATTTTGTGTTTGTTTGGAACTAAGTTTGTTTAGACATTTGATTGACATGTTGGGTCTCCAAGTGCTTTTTTCCACACTTTTTGAAATTTTGGTAGGTTGTGAGTCACGAACTTACGCTTGAGTATTGTTTGGTCCGTTTGAAAGCTTAGACACATTTTGAACTCTTTTTAAGATAACTTGAAACTAAGTTCATTGCACTTACATACTTCGTTGCCGTTTTGGGTCTTGAAGTACCTTTTTCACACTTTTTGAAATTTTGGTAGGTTGTGAGTTACAAACTTACCCTTAAGCATTGTTTGGTTGTTTTGAAAATTCAAGTGATAGTTACACACGTTTTGAATACATTTTAGGTTAGATTGAGTTTGTTGCACTTGGTTGTCATTTTTGGTCTTGAAATGCTTTTTTCAAACTTTTTGGTAGATTATGAGTTACGAACTTACACTTAGGATTTGCTAGGTCGTTTTGAAAACTCAAGTAATACATAGACACGTTTTGAGCACATTTTAGGTTGGTTTGAACTAAGTTTGTTGCACTTACACACTTGGTTGCCATTTTGGGTATTGTAGTGCTTTTTTCACAATATTTGAACTTTTTTCGTAGGTTATGAGTTACGATCCTACACGTAAGCTGTTTTAGGACATTTTGAAAGTTAAGTGATACTTAGACACGTTTTAAACTCGGTTTAGGTTAGTTTGAAACTAAGTTTGTTGACCTTATCCAATTGGTTGCCATTTTCGGTCTTGAAGTGCCCTTTTCACACTTTTTGAACTTTTTGGTAGGCTATGGGTTACCAACTTACACTTAAACTTTGTTAGGTTGTTTTGAAAGTCCAAGTGATACTTAGACACGCCTTGACCACTTTTTAGGTTGGTTTGGAACTAAGTTTGTTGCACTTGCGCACTTGGTTGCCATTTTGGGTCGTGTAGTGTTTCCTTTTTTTCCATACTTCTTGAACTTTTTGGTAGGTTATGAGTGATGAATTTACAAATAAACATTCTTAGGTCGTTCTGAAAGTTCAAGTGATACTTAAACACGGTTTGAAATTTTTTTAGATTTGTTTAAGACTAAGTTTGTTTCACTTGCATACTTGGTTGCCATTTTAGGTCTCAAAGTGCATTTTTCACGCATTTTGATTTTTTTGTTAGTTTGTGAGTTACGAACTTACACTTAACGATTGTTAGGTCGTTTTAAACACATTTTGCGTTGGTTTGAAACTAAGTTTGTTGCACTTACACATTGGATTGAAATGTTGGGTCTTGAAGTACTTTTTTTCACACTTTTTGAAATTTTTTTAGGTTGTGAGTTACGAACTTACGCTTGAGTATTGTTTGGTCGGTTTGAAATCTTAGACACGTTTTGCACTCTTTTTAGGATGGCTTGAAACTAAGTCCGTTGCACTTACATACTTCGTTGCCATTTTGGGTCTTGAAGTGCTTTTTTTACAGTTTTTGAAAATTTGGTAGGTTGTGAGTTACAAACTTACACTTAAGCATTGTTTGGTGGTTTTGAAAGTTTAAGTGATACGTACACATGTTTTGAATACATTTTAGGTTAGATTGATTTTGTTGCACTTGGTTGTCATTTTTGGTCTTGAAATGCTTTTTTCAACCTTTTTGGTAGATCATTACGAACCTACATTTAGGATTTGCTAGGTCGTTTTGAAAACTCAAGTAATACCTAGACACGTTTTGAGCACGTTCTAGGTTGGTTTGAACTAAGTTTGTTACAATTACACACTTGGTAGCCATTTTGGGTCTTGTAGTGCTTTTTTCACACTATTTGAACTTTTTTCGTAGGTTATGAGTTACAAATCTCAACGTAAGCTGTTTTAGGTCGTTTTGAAAGTTCGAGTGATACTTAGACACATTTTGTTCAAGTGATACTGTTTTAGGTCGTTTTGAAGTGAACTTTTTTCTTCTTGTATTGACTGTTTTACTATTTCTTCATGGTTTGTATTCATGGTATTTATTTTCGTAATTGGGCATCTTGCTTCTTTCTTATTGAAAGTTTGGCCGTTTCTTTCAAGTCAAATTGACCAGAAAATGCTCAAATGAGATTCTTCAATAGGAATATGTAAAAAAAATATAATATGTAAAAGAATTTTTGTGAAACGTGGGAGAGAAGCGGTAACATTATCCTTCAAAAAATTCAGGAGTAAATATTTATGTGAAAGGACATATTATTTGGCCATTTGACCTTATTTGTTATTGAATTATTTGGTTGGAAATGATAAACTACACATTATTGTTTGCTTCAGTTGTGATCTTGATTATGGGCTATTTGGTATTTTGCTTACAAACTGTATAGTTAATTATCTGTTAGCTTTTGTTTTCCTGTCACAGCTTTATGTTTCTGTGGCTAATTGTAGCCAAAAGTTTTATTTATCGATCTTATTTTTCACAGCATAAATGAAACTGTGTTTGAAGAATCAGGTGCTGCTACATCATTCAAGGAAATTCGTCGTAGAGGTCCGTAAGTTTTTTTCCTTTGGAGATGTGATACTAACCTGTTTGAATAAAGGAATCTGACTTGGTCTTTTCCTCTTTAACATTATGGATTAGGTCTTTCTCTTTACCAGATTTCGTAGCTGAACTTTAAGAAGCAATCAAACCGGTGTTAACTTCTTATATAAAGGTTAGTGCTAACTGCTAAGCTTATTTCTAAGATGAAAGATGCTTTTATCCTCCCCAAAGAATATCATTACTATTTATGTTGTATTTCTGCTAACTAATTCTTGCATAGCATCTGGTTTGATAAATAAAGTAAAGTTTCTGACATGGAGGTTTTCAAGTTGGAATATATATTTATGTTTTAGGTAGATTCCCAAACTTTGAAGAAACGCTGTAGTACTGAGGTAATTGAACGTTGTAAGGCAGAGCATTGGGCTTACCAGAGCCAAGGTATCTTCTTCGATAACAAGTAAGGATAGTCCTGATACTACCTTTCTTTTGTTATTGAAGTTTATTGTTCCTTTTGTTGGGGCTTGGTGGTTGTGCACCTATATTGATGTACTTCTGTTAATTAATTATAGTCATTCTCTCTTGTCTGAGTAATTATTGTCAACCATTTTGTTAGCAAAGGCTTCCCATGGAAATTCAGTTTGTTGTGCTGCATGTCCACGATGATTTCGTGATTTTAGTTTTAGATACATAAAAAGGGCCTTTGCATCACGACATGAATGACTACTTTTTAATATGAACGTACAATAACCCAAATGAATGCTGAAGTAAGTTTATTGATGTATGTAATTTACAACAATCTTTTTGAACTTTTTGGTAGGTTATGAATTACGAACTTGTATTGAATATTTGTTAGGTCGTTTTAATAATTCAAGTGATGCTTAGAAAATGCAACCGAGCTTAAACAATTGTGCACATTTTTCTAAAATTTTTAGTTTAACCTCTTTAATAAAATTCGAAGGAAATTTTGTTTCTTTTTGTAGGAATAAAGGAAAATGAAATATAACCAAACTTGGGATCTTTGCAAGCAAGCTTCCATGAAGAAACTAGGTTACAAGGGGAGGTCTTCTGTTCTCCTTTTTTTTTCTTTCCATCCGTAGAATCTTGCTTAAAATGCTTTGAGGACAATGCAAATTTTTAAGGGGGGGGGGTTGTAGCCTTGCACATTCCATGTCCTTTGGGAAATTTTCATTTTGCAAATTTTGCTAAAAATGTCAAAATTTAGAAACTTTTGCAATGCTCTATGCTTAGAATAAGTACCATGTCTACTTCGTTTTAGCATAAAAAAGCATATATGCCTAAACCCATGAGAACAGAGCTCGGATTTGTGATTGTATTTGTTATTTGAATATGTTACATATGTTGAAAAATGCATATATTGATAGCTTAGAAATGAGTAGAACACTTGGTTCATTTTCTGAATATTGTGAATTATGTACATAATAATATGTCGGTTGCCTTTTTTATCTCAATTTTAATCCCCTTTTTTGCCATCTTCTACTGCCTTTTTTATATTAATTTTAAATCCCTCTTTTGGCCATACACATTTGTATAAGATTGTTTGAAAGCAAAATATGATTGTTAGGTTCTTAGAGTTCTTCACCCAACATAACAGCCGATAAAAACAAAACAATACGACCAAGCTGCTTAGAGTTGCAGAACCCGACCCCCGCCTAGTGGGTCACTAGAGTTCTTCACCCAGCATGGCAGCCGGTAGAGAGGGAGAGAGAAAAAAAGAGGGAACCAAGCCAGCCGCTTAGGTCAAGTAAAATGCGCGCCGAGATCCCCCGGTTTCAGAATTTTCGTGGGGATCCTCTCCGCTTTTCTTGCCTAAGCAAAACCCGACCCCGGCTAGTAGGTTCTTAGAGTTCTTCACCCATCATGGCAGCCGGTAGAGAGGGAGAGAAAAAAAAGAGGGAGCCAAGCCAGCCGCTTAGGTCAAGTAAAATGCGCGCCGAGATCCCCGGTTTCAGAATTTTCGTGGGGATCCTCTCCGCTTTTCTTGCCTAAGCAAAACCCGACCCGCCTAGTAGGTCCTTAGAGTTTTTCACCCAGCATGGCAGCCGGTTAGAGAGGGAGAGAGAAAAAAAAGAGGGAGCCAAGCCAGCCGCTTAGGTCAAGTAAAATGCGCGCCGAGATCCCCCGGTTTCAGAATTTTCGTGGGGATCCTCTCCGCTTTTCTTGCCTAAGCAAAACCCGACCCCGCCTAGTTGGTTCTTAGAGTTCTTCACCCATCATGGCAGCCGGTAGAGAGGGTGAGAGAAAAACAAAGAGGGAGCCAAGGCAACCGCTTAGGTCAAGTAAAATGCGCGCCGAGATCCCCCGGTTACAGAATTTTCGTGTGGATCCTCTCCGCTTTTCTTGCCTAAGCAAAACCCGACCCGCCTAGTAGGTCCTTAGAGTTTTTCACACAGCATGGCAGCCGGTAGAGAGGGCGAGAGAAAAAAAAAGAGGGAGCCAAGCCAGCCGCTTAGGTCAAGTAAAATGCGCACCGAGATCCCCCTGTTTCAGAATTTTCGTGGGGATCCTCTCCGCTTTTCTTGCCTAAGCAAAACCCGACAGCCTAGTAGGTCCTTAGAGTTTTTCACCCAGCATGGCAGCCGGTAGAGAGGGAGAGAAAAAAAAAGAGGGAGCCAAGCCAGCCGCTTAGGTCAAGTAAAATGCGCGGAGATCCCCCGGTTTCAGAATTTTCGTGGGGATTCTCTCCGCTTTTCTTGCCTAAGCAAAAACCGACCCCGCCTAGTAGGTTCTTAGAGTTCTTCACTCAGCATGGCAGCCTGTAGAGAGGGAGAGAGAAAAAAAAGAGGGAGCCAAGCCAGCCGCTTAGGTCAAGTAAAATGCGTGTCGAGATCCCCCGGTTTCAGAGTTTTCGTGGGGATCCTCTCCGCTTTTCTTGCCTAAGCAAAACCCGACCCCGCCTAGTAGGTCCTTTTAGTTCTTCACCTAGCACGGCAGCCGGTAGAGAGGGAGGGAGAAAAAAAGAGGGAGTCAAGCCAGCTGCTTAGGTAAAGTAAAATGCGCGTCGAGATTGCCTGGTATCAGAGCTTGCATGGGCAACCTCTCCGCTTTTGATGGAATTTGATGAAATGCTTATGTCGAAAGTAGGCATTTCTCTATAGAGTCCTAATGGTCATAGAAATTTAATATGTTTTGTATTTATTTTACTTTGTTGTCAAGAATCAACTTCTTTTCTGATTTGTATGTTTATGTATATGTTGCATCTCTGTCTTGTTATCATGTTGTATTTCATTGTACTCAATAGTGTGATTTGCATTTTTTATTTGTGTTAATAAGTGTTCGTGTAATTGCAATTTTGTTCTTGAAGATATTTTGCTTGAATCAAGTTAGTTCTTTAAGGATCATTTTCTTGTAAGGTTATAACTTCTTGTCCAATTTTTCCAACTCACATTTCAACTTGTAACAGGTGAATCTCTTCCAAATAAGAGCTTAAAAAGAAAAAACAATTGGAACCTTTAACCATAAAATCAAGGTACTGCATCTTATTTGCAATGAATTGCTATAATTTTGTAGAGACTCCACAAATAAAATACTAAATTACCCAAACAGTTGGCAAACAGAGACAGCACTCTGTAGATCTTTATTTATATATAAATGCCAAAGATACAGTAGAAGGAAATATAAAAGAAAGCAATAAAGGTGATAATATCATGTCAAACCTCCCTAGGAAAAGATAGTAGTCCTTCCTAGACCTAGCAGCCTCTACAGACCAAATGAAGACAAAAAGTTAACCTAGCCCCCAATCCCGATAAATAAATAAGAGCTTAAAAAGAAAAAACAATTGGAACCTTTAACCATAAAATCAAGGTACTGCATCTTATTTGCAATGAATTGCTATAATTTTGTAGAGACTCCACAAATAAAATACTAAATTACCCAAACAGTTGGCAAACAGAGACAGCACTCTGTAGATCTTTATTTATATATAAATGTCAAGAGATATAGTAGAAGGAAATATAAAAGAAAGCAATAAAGATGATAATATCATGTCAAACCTCCCCAGGAAAAGATAGTAGTCCTTCCTAGACCTAGCAGCCTCTACAGACCAAATGACGACAAAAAGTTAACCTAGCCCCCAATCCCGATAAGGCCTTATTTATAGCTCTTTTCTCATTCTTCCCTGTGGGCCCCACTCTCATGTTCTTTTCCTAATATTCTCCCTTTTCTACTTCGTGAGCTTTTACGTTTTACCCCTCATACGGCCCATAAAATTTTGGGGATAGCTTTTCACATTTCTTCCGAGCTAGTGATCTTTGTCGATAGGGTCGTAGTTTCAAATACACTTCATCCCCAATTTTGAATTTGAGCTCCCTGCGGTTTCGGTCTGCCATTTTCTTCATTCTATTTTGAGCTATGCATAGGTTTTCCTCCAGTGCATTGAGTGCTAAATCTCTCTCCTTCAACATGACTTCTACGTCATTGTTAGGAGATTGCTTCCATCCATATGACAGCAGTGGCGGGGGAGTTCTTCCAAAAACAGATTGGTAAGGAGTAGTTTTGGTGGATGCGTGGAAGGTTGTGTTATACCATAATTCCGCCCAAGGGATCAGTTTATCCCATTTCTTCGGTTGTTCATTGCAAAAGCATCTCAAATAGGTCTCTAGGCATCTGTTTACCCTCTCGGTTTGTCCATCGGTTTGGGGATGGAATGCCGTGCTTCTCTTCAAAATGGTGCCCATGGTAGTGAACAACTCCTTCCAGAAATTGCTAAGGAAGATCTTATCACGGTCGGTAATAATGGACTTGGGTATTCCATGTTTGCTGACCACTTTTTCCAAAAAAATTGAAGCCACTTGCTTGCTGTGTACGGGTGTTTCAGAGGCAAGAAGTAGGAGTACTTACTTAGGCGGTCGACGACTACCATAATCACGTTGTAACCTCCTGCTATTGGCAGCCCTTCAATAAAATCCATGGTCCAATCCTCCAATATCTTGTCGGGGATAGGAATGGGTTGCAGAACTCCCGCAGGCTTAGTAGCTTCGAACTTATTACGTTGACAAGTGTCACATTCTTCTACATATCTCTTGATATCAGCCTTCATTCCTTTCCAAAATAGTTCCCCACTCATTCTTTTATAGGTTCTCAAGAATCCCGAGTGCCCTCCTAATATGGAATCATGGAACGTGTGTAGAAGACTCGGAATGAGGGAGGAATTTCGCGGCAGCACCATCCTTCCTTTATATAGCAGCCTGCCATTGTTCCACTGGTATTTCCCACCTTGATCCACCTCTCCCTTAAGTTCGGCAATAATTTTCTGAAGTTCTTGATCCATTTCAACTTCCTTCTCTATTATCTCTATATCAACTATGCCTGTGGTTGTCATTGTATTTAACTCCACCGAATGGTCCTTCCTTGAGAGAGCATCCGCCACCTTATTCTGCAGACCCGGCTGGTATAAGATCTCAAAGTCATACCCCAAAAGTTTTGTGAGCCACTTTTGGAATTGAGGCTGAACTTCCCTCTGTTCTAACAGAAATTTCAGAGCCTTCTGATCTGAAACAATTGTGAACTTTCTGCCCAGGAGATAATGTCTCCATTTTTGCACCGAAAGGACAACCGCCATCAATTCCCTTTCATAGATCGACTTACCCTGGGCTCTTGGGGACAGTTTCTGGCTGAAGAATGCGATGGGATGACCATCTTGTGATAAAACTGCACCTAAACCTACTCCTGAAGCATCAGTTTCGATTGTGAAGGGCTGAGACCAATCCGGCAATGCTAATACCGGTAAGGTTGTCATTGCTAGCTTCAGCTGGTCAAACGCTATTGTAGCTTCCTCATTCCAATGGAATGCATTTTTCTGAAGTAATTTGGTTAAGGGTGCAGCTATTTCTCCATAGCTTTTCACAAATCTTCTATAATACCCAGTCAGTCCAAGGAATCCCCTCAGCCCAGTTATATCTTTCGGCCGTGGCCAATTTACCATACTGCGAATCTTGTCCTCATCAGCCTCCACTCCTCTGCTGGAAATCAGATGACCCAAATATTGAACTTGGGAATGAGCAATGACACATTTAGACCTATTTGCAAACAATTCATGGTCCCTCAAGATAGCAAAAACCATTCCTAAATGTTTCATGTGTTCATCTATGTCCACACTACAAACTAGAATGTCATAAAAAAAAACCAGGACACACCTTCGAAGGAATGGTTTGAACACCTCGTTCATGAGAGATTGGAAGGTGGCAGGAGCATTCGTAAGGCCGAAAGGCATCACCAAGAACTCATAATGTCCTTCATGCGTGTGGAAACTGTTTTCTCCACATCTTCCTCCCTCATCCTAATCTGGTGGTATCCAGATTTAAGGTCTAACTTTGAGAAAGCTGTCGCACCATGAAGTTCATCTAAGAGTTCTTCGATCACGGGAATTGGAAATTTATCAGCCACCGTTACTTGATTGAGTTTCCTGTAATCTACACAAAATCTCCACCCTCCATCTTTTTTCTTCACTAAGAGGACCGGGCTCGAATATGGGCTGCGGCTTGGACGAATCACCCCAGCTTGTAACATTTCTAACACCAATTTTTCAATCTCTTCCTTTTGTACATGGCCATACTTATATGGTCTTACATTAATTGGTTTCTGATCGGCCACGGTCAGAATGCGATGGTCTATGGCTCTCCTTGGCGGTAAACCCGTGGGCAACCTAAAGACATCTGCATATTGCTCGAGCAATCGCTGAACCATGGGTAATCCTTCTTCCTTTCCCTTCAATTCAGCTTCTGTTTCCGATTCTCCTTCATAGTTTACTTCATAGTTTTGGAATTCCAAGAGGAATCCTTGGTCCCCGGATTGCCACGTTTTCTCTAAGGTTCTCAATGAACATTCTGACTTCGTTAGAGAAGGGTCACCTTTTAGGATTATTCTTCTACCTTCATCCAAAACGTCATGGTTAGGGATGGCCAGTGAACCTTCATGGTTCCTGTCGAATCTAGCCATTGCATCCCAAGCACCAAGTCTACCGTTCCTAACTCTACCGCTAGGAAATCTGCTACGATTGTTAACTCTTTTAACTTCACCTTCACCCTCTTGCAAATCCCACTTCCTTCACATTGGTTGCCATTCCCAATGGTAACTCCAAAACGAGTTCCCGGATCGATGCTCAGCTGTAGTTCATCTACCAACACTTAGCTGATGAAGTTATTGGTCGCCCCGCTGTCAATCAGAATATACTACTTCCCTTCCGTTCACATGTCCTTTTAATTTCATCGTCCCCTTTGATGTAACTCCCGTGATCAACCTCAATTCAATAGGGTTATCCATATTCAATTCCAGATGATTCAGTTCTATTACTTCGCTTGCCTCATCCTCTGTATCCTCTTCCCTTTTGTGGTCTTCTTCCTCATTTAGTATAAGGAGCATCAACTCTCTTTTTTCTCTCCCTTTACATCGATGGCCTGGGGCGTACTTTTCATTACATCTGAAACAAAGCCCTTATCCAGCCTTGCTCTAAATTCCGTATCCGACAGCCGTTTAATTGGGAGATCTTTTTTCTGGTAATCATTTTTCAATGGAATAGTTACCTGCTTCATCACAAACTCTGTCTTTTTACTTTCTGTCTTCTCATTTTTTCCTTGAAATTTGCTGCTGTTCTCATTCCTTTTGGGCTCAACTATATCCAACTCTTCCATCGCCAGTTTTAATGCTATATTCCTATCATTCGCAAGCTGAGCTTCCTTCATACATTCCTCTAAAGTTTGAGGGTGTCTGCTGATTACTTCCGCTTGCAGTGAGGGTTCCAGACCCGTTAAAAACGCATCCAGCAGAACACTTTCTGCCATGTCCGGGAGGGGGCTGAGTATGTAACAAACTTCTTAACGTACTCGCTGTATGAGCCTTCTTGCTTAATACGGATTAATCTTGCCCCCAAGCTCTGCTGTCCTATATCTTAAAGAAATCAAACATCCTTTCCTTCAAGTCCTCCCAAGATTCCACCCTCTTTCTACGATTACTCCATCTAAACCAGTCTACCTCTTCCTGTCCAAAACTCACGACTGCTACTTTGACCTTCTCAGCTTCCGGTAAGTCATTTATATCAAAAAAATGTTCTGCTCGGTACGCCCAGGATTCAGGGTTCACCCTGTAAACAGTGGCATTTCTAATTTTTTGTACTTACTTCGGTCTGCGCTGCTTCCACCCGACTCGACTGTGGTTCCGGCCTTTCCAGTTTTCCCTTCAGTTTCAACCTGATGTCGTCCGTAGTCCCTGCTTCTTCTTTTTTCTTAGCACCATGGTTTTCTCTTAGCTCGCCTGTCATTCGATCCATCGATTTCTTCATTTCCAGCATCATCTCCTTCAGACTCATAATTTCCTTTTCAGTACCTTCTACCCGTTCTTCTATCTGTCTTTGAGCCATCAGACGCGTGATCACCCCCAGTGTGGAGGCTCTGATACCAATATATAAGGATTCAACTTGCTTACTTCACTATTTCTCCCTTACAATGGCCAAAAACAGAGGTAGCCCTCTGCTATCTTTATTTATATATAGCCAAAATGAGTACAGAAAAACATAAAGATTCAAGAAAAACAAGGAATAATGAAGACAAACCCAGCTTCCTCTAGGGAAAGACTGGATATTCCTCTAGGCTAAGCAGCCGCCAACTTCAGGATAAAAATAAAACCTACCTCCCCTAGACCTAAAAAACCTATTTATATTCCTTCTCTCATCTTTCTCTTATTTCTGTGCCTGGGCCCCACCTGCACGATCTCCTCTTTTTCCTTCCTCATTATTAATTTGTCCAATTACTTTTCTGCCCCTCCTTTGATATGTATGAATAACTGGAGGTCTTACACTATATCCCACGTTTTTTCCAATGTCTTCAAAGAACATTCAGGTTTCACTAAGGATGGATCTCCTCTTAACACGATTTGCTTGTCTTTTGCCCAAAAGGTCATGGTTAATGATGGCCAATGTACCTTCATTGTGCCGGTGGTATCTAGCCATTGCATCCCTAAAATCACGTCAATATTTCCTAGTTCCACCACTAGAAAATCAGTTATAACTGTCATTTCTTTCAATCTCAGTTCCACCTTTCTGCAAATACCTTTCCCTTTACAGCGGGTCCCGTCTCCAATAGTCACTCCAAATTGTGTACCGGGTTCAATGTTCAACCCTCCTTCCATTGCCACTGTCGATGAGAATCACCACCTCCCTTCCTTTTACATGCCCCTTCAGTTTCATTGTCCCTTTGGATGTTAACCCCGTGAGTGTCTTCAATTCAATTTCGTGGTTTCAGCAACAACTAACTGGTTCAGCTCCATTACTTCTTCGGTCTCTTCCATTTTGACTTCCTCCCCGCCACTCTCTTCTTCGTTAAGTATAAATAACATTAATTCCCTTTTCTCTCTCATCTTGCATCGGTGTCCCGGTGAGTACTTCTCATTGCATCTAAAACACAAACCCTTGTCCAATCTTGCTCTGAATTCCGTGTCCAAGAGTCTTTTAACTGGAGGTTCATTTTTCTGGTAGTTTCCTTTAATGGGAATAGTGACTTGCTTCATGGGGAACTCAGTCTTCTTTGGTGAACTTTTATCTTGACTGCTTTGTCCCTTGCTTGAGCCTCCTCCTTCCCTAGTCACACTGTTTACCCATTCTGCCTTGGCTAATTTCAAGGCTAGGTTTCTGCCACTTACCAGTTGTGCCTCCTTCATACATTCCTCTAAGGTTTGAGGATGTCTACTAATAACTTCTGCTTGAAGAGCCGGTTCTAGACCTGTCACGAATGCATCTAAGAGCACGCTTTCAGCCATGTGCGTAGTGGTGCAGAATATTGTACGAATTTCTTGACATAATCATTATAGGATCCATCTTGTTCTATTCGAATCAGCCTTGCACCTAAGCTCTTCTGCCCAGAATCTCGAAAAAATTCAAACATCCTTACCTTCAAATCTTCCCATCCTTCCACCTTCTTTCTATGGTTACCAACGGTACCAATCGATTTCATCTTGTCTGAAACTAACCACTGCTACTTTCACTTTTTCTGCTTCCGGTAGGCTATTAATTTCGAAAAAATGCTCAGCTCTAAACACCCATGACTCAGGATTTTCCCCGGTGAAAATCGGCATTTCCAGTTTCTTATATTTGCTTCGGTCGACAGTTACTACATTGTTTTCCCCTGGATTGTCGGCTTCTTCCCATTTTCCTTTTAACTTCATGACTGATCCATCAGAAGTTCCGGATTCATCTCGCCTTTTGTAGCTGCTGTTTTCTTTCATTTCATCAGCCAGTCTATCCATGGATTTCTTCATTTCCAGAATCATTTCCTTCAAGCCCAGTATTTCTTTCTCGGTTCCATCTATTCTTTCTTCTATTTGCCTTTGCGCCATCAGTCGCGTCACCACCCCAGCGTTTGGGCTCTGATACCAATTGTAGAGACTCCACATAAAATACTAAATTACCCAAACAGTTGGCAAACAGAGACAGCACTCTGTAGATCTTTATTTATATATAAATGCCAAGAGATACAGTAGAAGGAAATATAAAAGAAAGCAATAAAGATGATAATATCATGTCAAACCTCCCCAGGAAAAGATAGTAGTCCTTCCTAGACCTAGCAGCCTCTACAGACCAAATGAAGACAAAAAGTTAACCTAGCCCCCAATCCCGATAAGGCCTATTTATAGCTCTTTTCTCATTCTTCCCCGTGGGCCCCACTCTCATGTTCTTTTCCTAATATTCTCCCCTTTTCTGCTGCGTGAGCTTTTACGTTTTTACCCCTCCTTTTGTATGTATGGATAATAGGGGGCCTTACAAATTTCTTCCAACACTATGAAACATTTATGTTATAGTTTTATTATTGTAAACATTTTTGCTAAACATCATTGTAATTTCCAAACACAACTCTGCCAAAGTTCCCAAGATAGTTCTATAGCAATGTTCCACAGGCTATCTTGCAAGTGATGGAACTCCTTTGCTTTTTTGAATAGTAAGCTGGCCTTCCTCTTTTGTTATGCTTTTGTTCTTAATACTTGCTTTTATCTTCGCCTATTTCATTCCTAGTTGATATATTACATAGTCCTCTTAAATCTACATTCTTTTTCTGTTTTATGATTCGCTTGAGTTTAATGACTAACTTTGGCAAAATAATGTTGAACTATATTACATGTTTTGCATCTAAACCTCAATTGAAAAGGTTTGTTACCTGTATCATTATAAGGTTTCCATCCATCTTTCTTAGGCCATCAATGAATGAAGTTTTTGCTTAGATCTATCTTAGTTCGGCCTCTTTAAAATGTTACTCCATACAAGGAAGATCGAAAGTTGTGATTACAAAGTGTAGATTTGTATTGTATAGTTGCCTTAGTTATTTTTTTAATTATTCTTTTTAGACGTTATTTCCTTTTATAATTAGTTCTCTTTAGTTAGAATTTCTATTAAATTATACTTGCCTATTATCAAGTCCTTTTTCATTAATAAGAGAATGGAGTTTTTCTCAAATAACAAAAAGTGATTATTTAAGATACTATGCTAAAGGGAACACATCCAATTACCATGTTGAGAATATTATCTTTGCCTATTGAAGGTCTTGGATTCTTGGTCAACTTTGAATGCGAATTTTTCTTAGTTGATTATTAAATATCAGGGTAAAAAGATCTTATATTGTAATGTTGTTTTGCTTCACTTGCATCATACACTAAAACACAAGATTAAAAAAAAAAGTTATATTTAGACTTTTGTATGGTAGATTAGGTGTTCTCTTTGAATTGGTGTTGGTATTGGCTTTCTAATTATGATATGATTTTGGGAACCTTTGAATTATGTTCTTCAAACCTTCTCTCTTCGATTGAAGCTTATTATATTTTATCGTTGTTAGTATGTTTTTTTTTTCCATTTTTTCCCTTCTAATATTTTTATTTGATATATAATGTGCATAAAAGAGAAAGTAGTTAATGTGTTTTACATTGTTGTGTTGTGCAAAGTTGGTGCTGTTGGTTCAAATATTTAAGATTTGGTGAAGCACTTGGAATAAGTTCAAACTTTTAATCTGTAGGATAATTTACTTTATAAGAATCACACATTTACCTTTTTTTTCTTTTTTGAAGTAGGAAAGGAGCCTCTTCATTAAGCTGAAAATGAATAGACAAGACAAAAGGTAATACAAAGAAGCCCTAGGATCAGTGAGTGCACTAGGACATCTCATCTATGTTGACACCTACTTAGCATTCTCACCATATCGAGACTTAAACCAAAAGACTAAACCAACGACAAGGTTTGGAATAGATCATACAAACTGCCCAATAACTATACAACATAGATTTAAGACCACTAGAAATCCAAAAGAAATAAAATAAGAGTACAGTAGTGGACTAAGAATTAAAAATGAAAGTCGGCCAATTATGACTTATATCTTGTATGGAGAAATCTTTGAAGTCTTTTGAAAGAGAGCATCAAGAAGAAGCATTGATTCTAGCCATTTCGACTCGAGTTGTCCAAGAGGAAGCTTTATTTTAAAATGTTAGCTGATTATGTTCAAACCAAATTTCTGGTAAAATGGCCTTCACTGCATTTAACCAAATCAATCTTGGTTTCTTCTTGAGAATGGGACATGAAATAAGCTGGACCGCGTTCTCCTAAATCTATAGTCGAAAACCCAATTCAAATGAAGATAGCCAAGTAAGTCAAACCAACACTTCTTTTCATGTAAGCAGGAGAAGAAAATATGATGTAAATCTTCTAAAGCATGCAAACACAAGGACAAATATTAGGAGATAAACTGTGAGAGGAAGGTTTCATTTGCAAAACTTCTGCACAGTTCATAGTCCATTTCGCTTTCTCCAAAGCGTGATATTCACTCTTTCTAGGGCTTTTTTGTCTTCCAAATTGTCGAGTATAAATGTTTTTCAATTGGGGAGGCAATGGAGAGATGCTTGACCAATGAATGAACCAAAAACCTCCCATTTGATTCTGATTTCTAGGTTCTTTTATTTTGGGAGGCTTGAAATTCATCTATTTCTTCAACTTTTAGAAGTCTCCTGAAATTTAGAGCCCATGAAGTAGTGGAAGAGTCCCAAAACTCCTTTACATCTCCATTATTAGAGTTCAAAGACAATCTAAACGATCTTGAAAAGAAACAACATCTGCCCAAAAATCATTCCAAAATGCTATTCTTCAACCATCACCGAACTTGAACAATGCCTAGGAATCCACTTGAAGCTAGCATCTCGAAATGCTAATCCAGGGACTATGGAGACTGCAAGTGACAATTCCTTTAGTATGCCATCCAAATTAACTTTCTCCATGGATACTCTTCACCACTTTAGCCCAAAGGGAATTCTTTTCATTTATAAATCTCCATCCCCATTTAGCAAGAAGGTTGCATTTTTTTAACGTTGCACACATCGACGCCGATTCCACCATCCTCTTGCGAACAAGACACCACCTTCCAATTAATCACTTTATGAATCATCTTTTCTGGCATTAAGAATATAGACATATAGTGTGTAGGTATATGTGAAAAAACCGACTTACAAAGTGTGTCCCAACCTCCACTAAAGAGACAATATCTTTTCCACTTATCTAGTTTAACTTGGATTTTATCTATTTCTTGAAATTACATAAGGAGTAGAGAGAGGGCTCCAAGCCGAAGCAGTTATGGAAAACATCTCCAATTTACAGCAAGTTAAAGCAAAAAAAAAAAAAAAAAACCGCAGTTCAAAAAACTAGGCATCTTGCTTCCTTCTAATTGAAAGTTCTGCTGTTTCTGTCAAGTCAAATTGACCACAAAATGCTCAAATGAGATTCTTCAATAGGAATACATAAAAAAAAAATAATATGTAAAAGAATTTTCAATGTTTAATATAATATGTAAAATAATTTTCTTATATTGGAATTGGCAGATGGCTGAGGGCCTTCGTGAAACGTGGGAGAGAAGCGATAACATTATCGTTCAAAAAATTCAGGAGTAAGTATTTATGTGAAAGGCCATATTATTTGGCCATTTGACCTTATTTATGATTGAATTATTTGGATGGAAATGATAAACTACACATTATTGTCTGCTTGAGTTGTGATCTTGATTATGGGCTATTTGGTATTTTGCCTACAAACTGTATAGTTAATTATCTGTTAGCTTTTGTTTTCCTGTCACAGCTTTATGTTTCTGTGGCTAATTGTAGCCAAAAGTTTTATTTATCGATCTTATTTTTCACAGCATAAATGAAACCGTGTTTCAAGCATCAAATGCTGCTACATCATTCAAGGAAATTCGTCGTAGAGATCCGTAAGTTTTTTCCTTTGGTGCTGTGATACTAACCTGTTTGAATAAAGGAATCTGACTTGGTCTTTTCCTCTTTAACATTATGGATTAGGTCTTTCTCTTTACCAGATTTCGTAGTGAACTTTAAGAAGCAATCAAACCGGTGTTAACTTCTTATATAAAGGTTAGTGCTAACTGCTAAGCTTATTTCTAAGATGAAAGATGCTTTTATCCCCTCCCCAAAGAATATCATTACTATTTATGTTGTATTTCTGCTAACTAATTCTTGCATAGCATCTGGTTTGATAAATAAAGTAAAGTTTCTGACATGGAGGTTTTCAAGTTGGAATATATATTTATGTTTTAGGTAGATTCCCAAACTTTGAAGAAACGCTGCAGTACTGAGGTAATTGAACGTTGTAAGGCAGAGCATTGGGCTTACCGGAGCCAAGGTATCTTCTTCGATAACAAGTAAGGATAGTCCTGATACTACCTTTCTTTTGTTATTGAAGTTTATTGTTCCTTCTCTCTTGTTTGGTGGTTGTGCACCTATATTGATTTGTACTTCTGTTAATTAATTATAGTCCTTCTCTTGTTTGAGTAATTATTGTCTACCATTTTGTTAGCAAAGGCTTCCCGTGGAAATTTAGTTTGTTGTGCTGCATGTCCAAGATGATTTTCGTGATTTTAGTTTTAGATACATAAAAGGGATTTTGCATCACAACATGAATGACTATTTCTAAATATGAACCTACAATAACCCCAAATGAATACCGATTAAATTGGAAACAGGGCAGATAGAGAGTGAGATGGAGAGTGTTTGTGTGTGCTTTAGAGTAGTTTTAAGCACATTTTTTAGATTTGTTTAACACTAAGTTTGTTTCACTTGCACAATTGGTTGCCATTTTAGGTCTCAAAGTGCATTTTCACTCATTTTGAACTTTTTGTTAGTTTGTGAGTTACGAACTTACACTTAAGCACTGTTAGGTCGTTTCAAACACATTTTGTGTTTGTTTGGAACTAAGTTGTTTAGACATTTGATTGACATGTTGGGTCTCCAAGTGCTTTTTTCCACACTTTTTGAAATTTTGGTAGGTTGTGAGTCACGAACTTACGCTTGAGTATTGTTTGGTCCGTTTGAAAGCTTAGACACATTTTGAACTCTTTTTAAGATAACTTGAAACTAAGTTCATTGCACTTACATACTTCGTTGCCGTTTTGGGTCTTGAAGTACCTTTTTCACACTTTTTGAAATTTTGGTAGGTTGTGAGTTACAAACTTACCCTTAAGCATTGTTTGGTTGTTTTGAAAATTCAAGTGATAGTTACACACGTTTTGAATACATTTTAGGTTAGATTGAGTTTGTTGCACTTGGTTGTCATTTTTGGTCTTGAAATGCTTTTTTCAAACTTTTTGGTAGATTATGAGTTACGAACTTACACTTAGGATTTGCTAGGTCGTTTTGAAAACTCAAGTAATACATAGACACGTTTTGAGCACATTTTAGGTTGGTTTGAACTAAGTTTGTTGCACTTACACACTTGGTTGCCATTTTGGGTATTGTAGTGCTTTTTTCACAATATTTGAACTTTTTTCGTAGGTTATGAGTTACGATCCTACACGTAAGCTGTTTTAGGACATTTTGAAAGTTCAAGTGATACTTAGACACGTTTTAAACTCGGTTTAGGTTAGTTTGAAACTAAGTTTGTTGACCTTATCCAATTGGTTGCCATTTTCGGTCTTGAAGTGCCCTTTTCACACTTTTTGAACTTTTTGGTAGGCTATGGGTTACCAACTTACACTTAAACTTTGTTAGGTTGTTTTGAAAGTCCAAGTGATACTTAGACACGCCTTGACCACTTTTTAGGTTGGTTTGGAACTAAGTTTGTTGCACTTGCGCACTTGGTTGCCATTTTGGGTCGTGTAGTGTTTCCTTTTTTTCCATACTTCTTGAACTTTTTGGTAGGTTATGAGTGATGAATTTACAAATAAACATTCTTAGGTCGTTCTGAAAGTTCAAGTGATACTTAAACACGGTTTGAAATTTTTTTAGATTTGTTTAAGACTAAGTTTGTTTCACTTGCATACTTGGTTGCCATTTTAGGTCTCAAAGTGCATTTTTCACGCATTTTGATTTTTTTGTTAGTTTGTGAGTTACGAACTTACACTTAACGATTGTTAGGTCGTTTTAAACACATTTTGCGTTGGTTTGAAACTAAGTTTGTTGCACTTACACATTGGATTGAAATGTTGGGTCTTGAAGTACTTTTTTTCACACTTTTTGAAATTTTTTTAGGTTGTGAGTTACGAACTTACGCTTGAGTATTGTTTGGTCGGTTTGAAATCTTAGACACGTTTTGCACTCTTTTTAGGATGGCTTGAAACTAAGTCCGTTGCACTTACATACTTCGTTGCCATTTTGGGTCTTGAAGTGCTTTTTTACAGTTTTTGAAAATTTGGTAGGTTGTGAGTTACAAACTTACACTTAAGCATTGTTTGGTGGTTTTGAAAGTTTAAGTGATACGTACACATGTTTTGAATACATTTTAGGTTAGATTGATTTTGTTGCACTTGGTTGTCATTTTTGGTCTTGAAATGCTTTTTTCAACCTTTTTGGTAGATCATTACGAACCTACATTTAGGATTTGCTAGGTCGTTTTGAAAACTCAAGTAATACCTAGACACGTTTTGAGCACGTTCTAGGTTGGTTTGAACTAAGTTTGTTACAATTACACACTTGGTAGCCATTTTGGGTCTTGTAGTGCTTTTTTCACACTATTTGAACTTTTTTCGTAGGTTATGAGTTACAAATCTCAACGTAAGCTGTTTTAGGTCGTTTTGAAAGTTCGAGTGATACTTAGACACATTTTGTTCAAGTGATACTGTTTTAGGTCGTTTTGAAGTGAACTTTTTTCTTCTTGTATTGACTGTTTTACTATTTCTTCATGGTTTGTATTCATGGTATTATTTTCGTAATTGGGCCATCTTGCTTCTTTCTTATTGAAAGTTTGGCCGTTTCTTTCAAGTCAAATTGACCACAAATGCTCAAATGAGATTCTTCAATAGGAATATGTAAAAAAAATATAATATGTAAAAGAATTTTTGTGAAACGTGGGAGAGAAGCGGTAACATTATCCTTCAAAAAATTCAGGAGTAAATATTTATGTGAAAGGACATATTATTTGGCCATTTGACCTTATTTGTTATTGAATTATTTGGTTGGAAATGATAAACTACACATTATTGTTTGCTTCAGTTGTGATCTTGATTATGGGCTATTTGGTATTTTGCTTACAAACTGTATAGTTAATTATCTGTTAGCTTTTGTTTTCCTGTCACAGCTTTATGTTTATGTGGCTCATTGTAGCCGAAAGTTTATTTATCAATCTTATTTTTCACAGCATAAATGAAACTGTGTTTGAAGAATCAGGTGCTGCTACATCATTCAAGGAAATTCGTCGTAGAGGTCCGTAAGTTTTTTCCTTTGGAGATGTGATACTAACCTGTTTGAATAAAGGAATCTGACTTGGTCTTTTCCTCTTTAACATTATGGATTAGGTCTTTCTCTTTACCAGATTTCGTAGCTGAACTTTAAGAAGCAATCAAACCGGTGTTAACTTCTTATATAAAGGTTAGTGCTAACTGCTAAGCTTATTTCTAAGATGAAAGATGCTTTTATCCCCTCCCCAAGAATATCATTACTATTTATGTTGTATTTCTGCTAACTAATTCTTGCATAGCATCTGTGTTGATAAATAAAGTAAAGTTTCTGACATGGAGGTTTTCAAGTTGGAATATATATTTATGTTTTAGGTAGATTCCCAAACTTTGAAGAAACGCTGCAGTACTGAGGTAATTGAACGTTGTAAGGCAGAGCATTGGGCTTACCGGAGCCAAGGTATCTTCTTCGATAACAAGTAAGGATAGTCCTGATACTACCTTTCTTTGTTATTGAAATTTATTGTTCCTTTTGTTGGGGCTTGGTGGTTGTGCACCTATATTGATTTGTACTTCTGTTAATTAATTATAGTCATTCTCTCTTGTCTGAGTAATTATTGTCAACCATTTTGTTAGCAAAAGGCTTCCCATGGAAATTCAGTTTGTTGTGCTGCATGTCCACGATGATTTTCGTGATTTTAGTTTTAGATACATAAAAAGGGCCTTTGCATCACACATGAATGAACTTTTTAATATGAACGTACAATACCCCAAATGAATGTTGAAAGTAAGTTTATTGATGTATGTAATTTACAACAATCTTTTTGAACTTTTGGTAGGTTATGAATTACGAACTTGTATTGAATATTTGTTAGGTCGTTTTAATAAATTCAAGTGATGCTTAGAAAATGCAACCAAGCTTAAACAATTCTGCACATTTTTCTAAAATTTTTAGTTTAACCTCTTTAATAAAATTCGAAAGGAAATTCTTGTTTTCTTTTTGTAGGAATAAAGGAAAATGAAATATAACCAAACTTGGATCTTTGCAAGCAAGCTTCCATGAAGAAACTAGGTTACAAGGGGAGTCTTCTGTTCTCCTTTTTTTTCTTTCCATCCGTAGAATCTTGCTTAAAATGCTTTAAGGACAATGCAAATTTTTAAGTGGGGGGTGGGTTGTAGCCTTGCACATTCCATGTCCTTTGGGAAATTTTCATTTTGCAAATTTTTCTAAAATGTCAAAATTTAGAAACTTTTGCAATGCTCTATGCTTAGAATAAGTACCATGTCTACTTCGCTTTTTAGCATAAAAAAGCATATATGCCTAACCCATGAGAACAGAGCTCGGATTTGTGATTGTATTTGTTAGTTGAATATGTTACATATGTTGAAAATGCATATACTGATAGCTTAGAAATGAGTAGAACACTTGGTTCATTTTCTGAATATTGTGAATTATGTACATAATAATATGTGCGGTTGCCTTTTTTATCTCAATTTTAATCCCCTTTTTTGCCATCTTCTACTGCCTTTTTTATATTAATTTTAAATCCCTCTTTTGGCAATACACATTTGTATAAGATTGTTTGAAAGCAAAATAAGATTGTTAGGTCAAGTAGAAAGCAAAGTCAGCAAGTTCTTAGAGTTCTTCACCCAACATAACAGCCGATAAAAACAAAGCAATACGACCAAGCTGCTTAGAGTTGCAGAACCTGACCCCCGCCTAGTGGGTCACTAGAGTTCTTCACCCAGCATGGCAGCCGGGAGAGAGGGAGAGAGAAAAAAAAGAGGGAGCCAAGCCAGCCGCTTAGGTCAAGTAAAATGCGGACCGAGATCCCCCGGTTTCAGAATTTTCGTGGGATCCTTCCGCTTTTCTTGCCTAAGGAAAACCCGACCCGCCTAGTAGGTCCTTAGAGTTTTTCACCCAGCATGGCAGCCGGTAGAGAAGGTGAGAGAAAACAAAGAGGGAGCCAAGGCAGCGCTTAGGTCAAGTAAAATGCGCGCCGAGATCCCCCGGTTTCAGAATTTTCGTGGGGATCCTCTCCGCTTTTCTTGCCTAAGCAAAACCCGACCCGCCTAGTAGGTCCTTAGAGTTTTTCACCCAGCATTGCAGCCGTAGAGAGGGTGAGAGAAAACAAAGAGGGAGCCAAGGCAGCCGCTTAGGTCAAGTAAAATGCGCGCCGAGATCCCCCGGTTTCAGAATTTTCGTGGGATCCTCTCCGCTTTTCTTGCCTAAGCAAAACCCGACCCGCCTAGTAGGTCCTTAGAGTTTTTCACCCAGCATTGCAGCCGGTAGAGAGGGTGAGAGAAAAAAAAGAGGGAGCCAAGGCAGCCGCTTAGGTCAAGTAAAATGCGCGCCGAGATCCCCCGGTTTCAGAATTTTTCGTGGGATCCTCTCCGCTTTTCTTGCCTAAGCAAAACCCGACCCCCCTAGTAGTCCTTAGAGTTTTTCACCCAGCATGGCAGCCGTAGAGAGGGGAGAGAAAAAAAAGAGGGAGCCAAGCCAGCCGCTTAGGTCAAGTAAAATGCTCGCCGAGATCCCCCGGTTTCAGAATTTCGTGGGGATCCTCTCCGCTTTTCTTGCCTAGGCAAAACCCGACCCGCCTAGTAGGTCCTTAGAGGTTTTCACCCAGCATGCAGCCGGTAGAGAGGGAGAGAGAAAAAAAGAGGGAGCCAAGCCAGCCGCTTAGGTCAAGTAAAATGCGCGTCGAGATCCCCGTTTCAGAATATTTCGTGGGGATCCTCTCCGCTTTTCTTGCCTAAGCAAAACCCGACCCCGCCTAGTAGGTCCTTAGAGTTCTTCACCCATCATGGCAGCCGGTAGTGAGGGTGAGAGAAAACAAAGAGGGAGCCAAGGCAGCCGCTTAGGTCATGTAAAATGCGCGTCGAGATCCCCCGGTTTCAGAATTTTCGTGGGGATCCTCTCCGCTTTTCTTGCCTAAGCAAAACCCGACCCGCCTAGTAGGTCCTGCTTCCAATTCTTGGCGCTTTCTTGGACTCTTATCTTATTATCCCTTTGTATATTCCGTCGGACTTTATCAAGCTTTTAGCCTCCATTCCATTTCGGGGGGAAAGAACCGTCTTTGCATCTGGGATCTTAGTAGATTGAAATGGAGCAACTTCCGGGCGGTACCTTTGTGGAGGGGATTCACTTCAGAAAGTAGAAGTCGAAATTCAGTAGAAGTCGAAGGAAGAGATAGGGTTTCAGGTAAATTTATGGGCAGCTTCTAAATCTACATTTTGAGAGAATAAATAGCTTGACTCAACGACAACAACTGAAACTGAAGAAAGAGCTGCTACTGGTCTCGCCTTTGCCTGGGCCTAGCCCTCGTACTCTGACTCAGCAGCTAGATAGGGTTGATGAAGACTTATCCGTTGAGTCTGCTCTTTCATGGGTTTCCTGATCGGGGTTAGGAGCTTTACCATTGCAAGAACTATTCTTCTGAGTTTTTCACCCAGCATGGCAGCGGTAGAGAGGGTGAGAGAAAAAAAAGAGGGAGCCAAGCAGCCGCTTAGGTCAAGTAAAATGCGCGCCGAGATCCCCCGGTTTCAGAATTTTCGTGGGGATCCTCTCCGCTTTTCTTGCCTAAGCAAAACCCGACCCCCTAGTAGGTCCTTAGAGTTTTTCACCCATCATGGCAGCCGGTAGAGAGGGAGAGAAAAAAAAGAGGGAGCCAAGCCAGCCGCTTAGGTCAAGTAAAATGCGCGCCGAGATCCCCCGGTTTCAGAATTTTCGTGGGGATCCTCTCCGCTTTTCTTGCCTAAGCAAAACCCGACCCGCCTAGTAGGTCCTTAGAGTTTTTCACCCAGCATGGCAGCCGGTAGAGAGGGAGAGAGAAAAAAAAGAGGGAGCCAAGCCAGCCGCTTAGGTCAAGTAAAATGCGCGCCGAGATCCCCCGGTTTCAGAATTTTCGTGGGGATCCTCTCCGCTTTTCTTGCCTAAGCAAAACCCGACCCGCCTAGTAGGTCCTTAGAGTTCTTCACCCATCATGGCAGCCGGTAGAGGGGAGAGAAAAAAAAAGAGGGAGCCAAGCCAGCCGCTTAGGTCAAGTAAAATGCGCGCCGAGATCCCCCGGTTTCAGAATTTTCGTGGGGATCCTCTCCGCTTTTCTTGCCTAAGCAAAACCCGACCCGCCTAGTAGGTCCTTAGAGTTTTTCACCCAGCATGGCAGCCGGTAGAGAGGGGAGAGAAAAAAAAAGAGGGAGCCAAGCCAGCCGCTTAGGTCAAGTAAAATGCGCGCCGAGATCCCCCGGTTTCAGAATTTTCGTGGGGATCCTCTCCGCTTTTCTTGCCTAAGCAAAACCCGACCCGCCTAGTAGGTCCTTAGAGTTTTTCACCCAGCATGGCAGCCGGTAGAGAGGGGAGAGAAAAAAAAGAGGGAGCCAAGCCAGCCGCTTAGGTCAAGTAAAATGCGCGCCGAGATCCCCGGTTTCAGAATTTTCGTGGGGATCCTCTCCGCTTTTCTTGCCTAAGCAAAACCCGACCCGCCTAGTAGGTCCTTAGAGTTTTTCACCCAGCATGGCAGCCGGTAGAGAGGGAGAGAGAAAAAAAGAGGGAGCCAAGCCAGCCGCTTAGGTCAAGTAAAATGCGCGCCGAGATCCCCGGTTTCAGAATTTTCGTGGGGATCCTCTCCGCTTTTCTTGCCTAAGCAAAACCCGACCCGCCTAGTAGGTCCTTAGAGTTTTCACCCAGCATGGCAGCCGGTAGGAGGGAGAGAGAAAAAAAAGAGGGAGCCAAGCCAGCCGCTTAGGTCAAGTAAAATGCGCGCCGAGATCCCCCGGTTTCAGAATTTTCGTGGGGATCCTCTCCGCTTTTCTTGCCTAAGCAAAACCCGACCCGCCTAGTAGGTCCTTAGAGTTTTTCACCCAGCATGGCAGCCGGTAGAGAGGGAGAGAGAAAAAAAAGAGGGAGCCAAGCCAGCCGCTTAGGTCAAGTAAAATGCGCGCCGAGATCCCCCGGTTTCAGAATTTTCGTGGGGATCCTCTCCGCTTTTCTTGCCTAAGCAAAACCGACCCGCCTAGTAGGTCTTAGAGTTTTCACCCATCATGGCAGCCGGTAGAGAGGGAGAGAGAAAAAAAAGAGGGAGCCAAGCCAGCCGCTTAGGTCAAGTAAAATGCGCGCCGAGATCCCCCGGTTTCAGAATTTTCGTGGGGATCCTCTCCGCTTTTCTTGCCTAAGCAAAACCCGACCCGCCTAGTAGGTTCTTAGAGTTCTTCACCCATCATGGCAGCCGGTAGAGAGGGAGAGAAAAAAAAAGAGGGAGCCAAGCCAGCCGCTTAGGTCAAGTAAAATGCGCGCCGAGATCCCCGGTTTCAGAATTTTCGTGGGGATTCTCTCCGCTTTTCTTGCCTAAGCAAAACCCGACCCGCCTAGTAGGTTCTTAGAGTTCTTCACTCAGCATGGCAGCCTGTAGAGAGGGAGAGAGAAAAAAAAGAGGGAGCCAAGCCAGCCGCTTAGGTCAAGTAAAATGCGTGCCGAGATCCCCGGTTTCAGAGTTTTCGTGGGGATCCTCTCCGCTTTTCTTGCCTAAGCAAAACCCGACCCCGCCTAGTAGGTCCTTTAGTTCTTCACCTAGCACGGCAGCCGGTAGAGAGGGAGGGAGAAAAAAAAGAGGGAGTCAAGCCAGCTGCTTAGGTAAAGTAAAATGCGCGTCGAGATTGCCTGGTATCAGAGCTTGCATGGGCAACCTCTCCGCTTTAGATGGAATTTGATGAAATGCTTATGTCGAAAGTAGGCATTTCTCTACAGAGTCCTAATGGTCATAGAAATTTATTATGTTTTGTATTTATTTTACTTTGTTGTCAAGAATCAACTTCTTTTCTGATTTGTATGTTTATGTATATGTTGCATCTCTGTCTTGTTATCATGTTGTATTTCATTGTACTCAATAGTCTGATTTGCATTTTTTATTTGTGTTAATAAGTGTTCGTGTAATTGCAATTTTGTTCTTGAAGATATTTTGCTTGAATCAAGTTAGTTCTTTCTATAAGGATCATTTTCTTGTAAGGTTATAACTTCTTGTCCAATTTTTCCAACACATTTCAACTTGTAACAGGTGAATCCTTCTAAATAAGAGCTTAAAAAGAAAAAACAATTGGAACCTTTAACCATAAAATCAAGGTACTGCATCTTATTTGCAATGAATTGCTATAATTTTGTAGAGACTCCACAAATAAAATACTAAATTACCCAAACAGTTGGCAAACAGAGACAGCACTCTGTAGATCTTTATTTATATATAAATGCCAAAAGATACAGTAGAAGGAAATAAAAGAAAGCAATAAAGATGATAATATCATGTCAAACCTCCCCAGGAAAAGATAGTAGTCCTTCCTAGACCTAGCAGCCTCTACAGACCAAATGAAGACAAAAAGTTAACCTAGCCCCCAATCCCGATAAGGCCTTATTTATAGCTCTTTTCTCATTCTTCCCCGTGGGCCCCACTCTCATGTTCTTTTCCTAATATTCTCCCCTTTTCTGCTGCGTGAGCTTTTACGTTTTTACCCCTCCTTTTGTATGTATGGATAATAGGGGGCCTTACAATACCCCTCGGTTCCAGGTTCACCTTGTCCTCAAGGTGAAAGTCAGGGAATTGTTGGTTCATTTGGAAAACAGATTCCCAAGTTGTTTCACTGTCCGGCAGCCCTTTCCACTTAATTAACCATTCATTTCCTCCCAATTCCCGATTCCAACGGACTCCCAACACTGTTTCCGGCCATAATTGTAACTCAAACTCTTCCGTTAGCCTAGGTTGCTGGTGTTGAACAGCTTGTTGACTACCCAGTTTCAGTTTTAACTGAGAAATATGGAACACATTGTGGATACTGGCTTCCGGCGGTAACATCAATCTGTACGCAACTGCTCCTATTTCTTCAGTAATTTTGTAGGGTCCGTAATATTTAGGTGCTAACTTTTCACACTTCTTCCGAGCCAAGGAGCGTTGCCGGTAAGGTCTCAATTTCAAGTAGACTTCATCTCCTACCTTAAATTTTAACTCTCTTCTATTTCGATCAGCCATTTTCTTCATCCTGTTCTAGGCTACACACAGGTGTTCTTTTAAGGCATTGATGGCTAAGTCACGTTCCTTCAGCAGCGTGTCAACCTCATTATTAGGAGTTTTCTTGTAACCATAGGATAACAGGGGAGGAGGCGGTCTGCGGTATACCGTCTGGAAAGGGGTCATTTTGGTGGATGCATGGAAGGTGGTATTATACCACAATTCTGCCCATGGAATCAGTCTATCCCATTTTTTTGGTTGTTCATTACAGAAGCATCGCAGATAAGTTTCGAGACATCTATTTACCCTTTCTGTCTGCCCATCAGTTTGTGGGTGAAACGCGGTACTCCTCTTTAGAATAGTTCCCATGGTTGCAAACAGTTCCTTCCAAAAATTACTAAGAAAGATTTTATCCCGATCTGTGATAATCGACTTAGGAATGCCGTGCTTGCTTACTATTCTGTCGATGAATATGGAAGCAACTTGCTTGGCTGAAAACGGATGTCTCAATGATATAAAGTAAGAATACTTACTCAGCCGATCAACTACCACCATGATCACATTAACCCCTCCAGCTAGTGGCAACCCCTCAATAAAGTCCATGGTCCAATCTTCTAAGATTCTGTCAGGAATTGGAATTGGTTGAAGTACCCCAGCTGGTTTGGTTGCTTCGTATTTGTTTCTCTGGCAGATCTCGCATTGTTCCACATATTTCTTTATTTCAGCCTTCATACCCCTCCAATATAGTTCTCCACTGATCCTCTTGTAAGTTCTTAAAAATCCAGAATGTCCCCCGAGGATAGAATCGTGGAAAGTATGTAGGATCTTGGGTATAAGTGTAGAAGTTTGAGATACTACCATTCTCCCCTTATAGAGCAATCTTCCTTTTTCCACTTGAAACTTGCTTCCTTCTTCTGCATTTTTCTTCAGATTTTCCATAATTTTCTTAAGTTCAGCATCATTCTCAACTTCCTGCTCGATTAGTTTCACATCAATGATTCCAGTAGTTGTCAAGCTGTGCAGCTCCACCGGTTGCTCCATTCTAGATAGGGCGTCCGCTGCCTTGTTCTGATGTCCGGGTTGATATAAAATCTCGAAATCATATCCAAGGAGCTTTGTCAACCATTTCTGGAATTGGGGCTGTACCTCTCTCTGTTCAAGCAAGAATTTAAGAGCCTTTTGATCTGAAAGTATGGTGAACTTCCTGCCCAGCAAATAATGCCTCCATTTTTGAACTGATAGAACTACAGCCATCAACTCTCTTTCATAGATGGATTTGTTTTGAGCCCTTGTGGATAACTTCTGACTGAAAAAGGCAATCGGGTGGCCATTTTGAGAGATCACCGCTCCTAACCCTACGCCAGATGCATCAGTTTCGATAATAAAGGGAATGTTCCAATCTGGTAATGCCAACACTGGTAGAGTAGTCATTGCTAGCTTCAAATTTTCGAAGGCAGTATTTGCTTCTTCATTCCACTTAAAAGCATTCTTCTGTAATAACTTGGTTAGCGGTGCAGCGATCTCTCCATAACCCTTGACAAACCTCCTATAATATCCTGTCAGTCCTAAGAAGCCCCGCAGACCAGATATATTCGTTGGTGGTGGCCAATTAATCATCTTCTTGATCTTATCCTCATCTGCCTCAACTCCTCTTTTGGATATCATATGTCCCAAGTACTGTATTTGAGAATGGGCTATAACGCATTTTTTTTTGTTAGCAAACAGCTGGTTATCCTTCAAAACATTGAATACCATGCCCAAATGCTTTGCGTGTTCATCTATATCCGCACTATAAACCAGTATATCATCAAAGAACACCAAAACACAGCGCCGAAGGAAAGGTTTAAATACCTGGTTCATCAAAGATTGGAAGGTTGCCAGAGCATTCGTGAGACCAAACGGCATTACTAGAAACTCATAGTGCCCTTCATGTGTGCGGAACACAGTTTTCTCCACATCTTCCTCTTTCATTCTAATCTGGTGATAACCAGATTTCAGATCTAATTTCGAGAAAACCGTTGCCCTATTCAGCTCATCTAATAATTCCTCTATCACAGGAATTGGGAACTTATCCGATACTGTCGCCTGATTTAACTTGCGGTAATCGACACAAAATCTCCATCCACCATCTTTTTTCTTCACTAACAACACCGGGCTGGAGTAAGGGATAGGTTTATGGTCAGGTAGGGTTAATATTCGGTGATCAATAGCTCTTTTTGGAGGTAATTTCTTCGGTGTCTCAAATATCTCCGCATAATACTTGAGCAGGGATCGGATCATAGATATTTCCTCCTCATCTCCTTTTAATCTTGTCCCCAGTTCATATTCATTCTCTACTTCCATCTCATAATTCTGGAATTCTAAGAGGAAGCCTTGGTCTTCTATATGTAAGGATTCAACTTGCTTACTTCACTATTTCTCCCTTACAATGGCCAAAAACAGAGGTAGCCCTCTGCTATCTTTATTTATATATAGCCAAAATGAGTACAGAAAAACATAAAGATTCAAGAAAAACAAGGAATAATGAAGACAAACCCAGCTTCCTCTAGGGAAAGACTGGATATTCCTCTAGGCTAAGCAGCCGCCAACTTCAGGATAAAAATAAAACCTACCTCCCCTAGACCTAAAAAACCTATTTATATTCCTTCTCTCATCTTTCTCTTATTTCTGTGCCTGGGCCCCACCTGCAGGATCTCCTCCTCTTTTTCCTTCCTCATTATTAATTTGTCCAATTACTTTTCTGCCCCTCCTTTGATATGTATGAATAACTGGAGGTCTTACACTATATCCCACGTTTTTTCCAATGTCTTCAAAGAACATTCAGGTTTCACTAAGGATGGATCTCCTCTTAACACGATTTGCTTGTCTTTTGCCCAAAAGGTCATGGTTAATGATGGCCAATGTACCTTCATTGTGCCGGTGGTATCTAGCCATTGCATCCCTAAAATCACGTCAATATTTCCTAGTTCCACCACTAGAAAATCAGTTATAACTGTCATTTCTTTCAATCTCAGTTCCACCTTTCTGCAAATACCTTTCCCTTTACAGCGGGTCCCGTCTGCAATAGTCACTCCAAATTGTGTACCGGGTTCAATGTTCAACCCTCCTTCCATTGCCACTGCTTCATGGATGAAGTTGTTCGTAGCTCCACTGTCGATGAGAATCACCACCTCCCTTCCTTTTACATGCCCCTTCAGTTTCATTGTCCCTTTGGATGTTAACCCCGTGAGTGTCTTCAATTCAATTTCGGTGGTTTCAGCAACAACTAACTGGTTCAGCTCCATTACTTCTTCGGTCTCTTCCATTTTGACTTCCTCCCCGCCACTCTCTTCTTCGTTAAGTATAAATAACATTAATTCCCTTTTCTCTCTCATCTTGCATCGGTGTCCCGGTGAGTACTTCTCATTGCATCTAAAACACAAACCCTTGCCAATCTTGCTCTGAATTCCGTGTCCAAGAGTCTTTTAACTGCAGGTTCATTTTTCTGGTAGTTTCCTTTAATGGGAATAGTGACTTGCTTCATGGGGAACTCAGTCTTCTTTGGTGAACTTTTATCTTGACTGCTTTGTCCCTTGCTTGAGCCTCCTCCTTCCCTAGTCACACTGTTTACCCATTCTGCCTTGGCTAATTTCAAGGCTAGGTTTCTGCCACTTACCAGTTGTGCCTCCTTCATACATTCCTCTAAGGTTTGAGGATGTCTACTAATAACTTCTGCTTGAAGAGCCGGTTCTAGACCTGTCACGAATGCATCTAAGAGCACGCTTTCAGCCATGTGCGGTAGTGGTGCAGAATATTGTACGAATTTCTTGACATAATCATTATAGGATCCATCTTGTTCTATTCGAATCAGCCTTGCACCTAAGCTTTTCTGCCCAGAATCTCGAAAAAATTCAAACATCCTTACCTTCAAATCTTCCCATCCTTCCACCTTCTTTCTATGGTTACTCCAACGGTACCAATCGATTTCATCTTGTCCGAAACTAACCACCGCTACTTTCACTTTTTCTGCTTCCGGTAGGCTATTAATTTCGAAAAAATGCTCAGCTCTAAACACCCATGACTCAGGATTTTCCCCGGTGAAAATCGGCATTTCCAGTTTCTTATATTTGCTTCGGTCGACAGTTACTACATTGTTTTCCCCTAGATTGTCGGCTTCTTCCCATTTTCCTTTTAACTTCATGACTGATCCATCAGAAGTTCCGGATTCATCTCGCCTTTTGTAGCTGCTGTTTTCTTTCATTTCATCAGTCAGTCTATCCATGGATTTCTTCATTTCCAGAATCATTTCCTTCAAGCCCAGTATTTCTTTCTCTGTTCCATCTATTCTTTCTTCTATTTGCCTTTGCGCCATCAGTCGCGTCACCACCCCAGCATTTGGGCTCTGATACCAGTTGTAGAGACTCCACAAATAAAATACTAAATTACCCAAACAGTTGGCAAACAGAGACAGCACTCTGTAGATCTTTATTTATATATAAATGCCAAGAGATACAGTAGAAGGAAATATAAAAGAAAGCAATAAAGATGATAATATCATGTCAAACCTCCCCAGGAAAAGATAGTAGTCCTTCCTAGACCTAGCAGCCTCTACAGACCAAATGAAGACAAAAAGTTAACCTAGCCCCCAATCCCGATAAGGCCTTATTTATAGCTCTTTTCTCATTCTTCCCCGTGGGCCCCACTCTCATGTTCTTTTCCTAATATTCTCCCCTTTTCTGCTGCATGAGCTTTTACGTTTTTACCCCTCCTTTTGTATGTATGGATAATAGGGGGCCTTACAAATTTCTTCCAACACTATGAAACATTTATGTATAGTTTTATTATTGTAAACATTTTTGCTAAACATCATTGTAATTTCCAAACACAACTCTGCCAAAGTTCCCAAGATAGTTCTATAGCAATGTTCCACAGGCTATCTTGCAAGTGATGTGGAACTCCTTTGCTTTTTTGAATAGTAAGCTGGCCTTCCTCTTTTGTTATGCTTTGTTTTGTTCTTAATACTTGCTTTTATCTTCGCCTATTTCATTCCTAGTTGATATATTACATAGTCCTCTTAAATCTACATTCTTTTTCTGTTTTATGATTCGCTTGAGTTTAATGACTAACTTTGGCAAAATAATGTTGAACTATATTACATGTTTTGCATCTAAACCTCAATTGAAAAGGTTTGTTACCTGTATCATTATAAGGTTTCCATCCATCTTTCTTAGGCCATCAATGAAGTTTTTGCTTAGATCTATCTTAGTTCGGCCTCTTTAAATGTTACTCCATACAAGGAAGATCGAAAGTTGTGATTACAAAGTGTAGATTTGTATTGTATAGTTGCCTTAGTTATTTTTTTAATTATTCTTTTTAGACGTTATTTCCTTTTATAATTAGTTCTCTTTAGTTAGAATTTCTATTAAATTATACTTGCCTATTATCAAGTCCTTTTTCATTAATAAGAGAAAATGGAGTTTTTCTCAAATAACAAAAAGTGATTATTTAAGATACTATGCTAAAGGGAACACATCCAATTACCATGTTGAGAATATTATCTTTGCCTATTGAAGGTCTTGGATTCTTGGTCAACTTTGAATGCGAATTTTTCTTAGTTGATTATTAAATATCAGGGTAAAAAGATCTTATATTGTAATGTTGTTTTGCTTCACTTGCATCATACACTAAAACACAAGATTAAAAAAAAGTTATATTTAGACTTTTGTATGGTAGATTAGGTGTTCTCTTTGAATTGGTGTTGGTATTGGCTTTCTAATTATGATATGATTTTGGGAACCTTTGAATTATGTTCTTCAAACCTTCTCTCTTCGATTGAAGCTTATTATATTTTATCGTTGTTAGTATGTTTTTTTTTTCCATTTTTTCCCTTCTAATATTTTTATTTGATATATAATGTGCATAAAAGAGAAAGTAGTTAATGTGTTTTACATTGTTGTGTTGTGCAAAGTTGGTGTTGTTGGTTCAAATATTTAAGATTTGGTGAAGCACTTGGAATAAGTTCAAACTTTTAATCTGTAGGATAATTTACTTTATAAGAATCACACATTTACCTTTTTTTTCTTTTTTGAAGTAGGAAAGGAGCCTCTTCATTAAGCTGAAAATGAATAGACAAGACAAAAGGTAATACAAAGAAGCCCTAGGATCAGTGAGTGCACTAGGACATCTCATCTATGTTGACACCTACTTAGCATTCTCACCATATCGAGACTTAAACCAAAAGACTAAACCAACGACAAGGTTTGGAATAGATCATACAAACTGCCCAATAACTATACAACATAGATTTAAGACCACTAGAAATCCAAAAGAAATAAAATAAGAGTACTGTAGTGGACTAAGAATTAAAAATGAAAGTCGGCCAATTATGACTTATATCTTGTATGGAGAAATCTTTGAAATCTTTTGAAAGAGAGCATCAAAAGAAGCATTGATTCTAGCCATTTCGACTCGAGTTGTCCAAGAGGAAGCTTTATTTTGAAATGTTAGCTGATTATGTTCAAACCAACTTTGAATGACTATTTCTAAATATGAACCTACAATAACCCCAAATGAATACCGGATTAAATTGGAAACAGGGCAGATAGAGAGTGAGATGGAGAGTGTTTGTGTGTGCTTTAGAGTAGTTTTAAGCACATTTTTTAGATTTGTTTAACACTAAGTTTGTTTCACTTGCACAATTGGTTGCCATTTTAGGTCTCAAAGTGCATTTTCACTCATTTTGAACTTTTTGTTAGTTTGTGAGTTACGAACTTACACTTAAGCATTGTTAGGTCGTTTCAAACACATTTTGTGTTTGTTTGGAACTAAGTTTGTTTAGACATTTGATTGACATGTTGGGTCTCCAAGTGCTTTTTTCCACACTTTTTGAAATTTTGGTAGGTTGTGAGTCGCGAACTTACGCTTGAGTATTGTTTGGTCCGTTTGAAAGCTTAGACACATTTTGAACTCTTTTTAAGATAACTTGAAACTAAGTTCATTGCACTTACATACTTCGTTGCCGTTTTGGGTCTTGAAGTACCTTTTTCACACTTTTTGAAATTTTGGTAGGTTGTGAGTTACAAACTTACCCTTAAGCATTGTTTGGTTGTTTTGAAAATTCAAGTGATAGTTACACACGTTTTGAATACATTTTAGGTTAGATTGAGTTTGTTGCACTTGGTTGTCATTTTTGGTCTTGAAATGCTTTTTTCAAACTTTTTGGTAGATTATGAGTTACGAACTTACACTTAGGATTTGCTAGGTCGTTTTGAAAACTCAAGTAATACATAGACACGTTTTGAGCACGTTTTAGGTTGGTTTGAACTAAGTTTGTTGCACTTACACACTTGGTTGCCATTTTGGGTATTGTAGTGCTTTTTTCACAATATTTGAACTTTTTTCGTAGGTTATGAGTTACGATCCTACACGTAAGCTGTTTTAGGACATTTTGAAAGTTCAAGTGATACTTAGACACTTTTAAACTCGGTTTAGGTTAGTTTGAAACTAAGTTTGTTGACCTTATCCAATTGGTTGCCATTTTCGGTCTTGAAGTGCCCTTTTCACACTTTTTGAACTTTTTGGTAGGCTATGGGTTACCAACTTACACTTAAACTTTGTTAGGTTGTTTTGAAAGTCCAAGTGATACTTAGACACGCCTTGACCACTTTTTAGGTTGGTTTGGAACTAAGTTTGTTGCACTTGCGCACTTGGTTGCCATTTTGGGTCGTGTAGTGTTTCCTTTTTTTCCATACTTCTTGAACTTTTTGGTAGGTTATGAGTGATGAATTTACAAATAAACATTCTTAGGTCGTTCTGAAAGTTCAAGTGATACTTAAACACGGTTTGAAATTTTTTTAGATTTGTTTAAGACTAAGTTTGTTTCACTTGCATACTTGGTTGCCATTTTAGGTCTCAAAGTGCATTTTTCACGCATTTTGATTTTTTTGTTAGTTTGTGAGTTACGAACTTACACTTAACGATTGTTAGGTCGTTTTAAACACATTTTGCGTTGGTTTGAAACTAAGTTTGTTGCACTTACACATTGGATTGAAATGTTGGGTCTTGAAGTACTTTTTTTCACACTTTTTGAAATTTTTTTAGAATTGTGAGTTACGAACTTACGCTTGAGAGTATTGTTTGTCGGTTTGAAATCTTAGACACGTTTTGCACTCTTTTTAGGATGGCTTGAAACTAAGTCCGTTGCACTTACATACTTCGTTGCGATTTTTGGGTCTGAAGTGCTTTTTTTACACTTTTTAAATTTTGGTATTGTGTGAGTTACAAACTTACACTTAAGCATTGTTTTGGTGTTTTGAAAGTTTAAGTGATACGTACACATGTTTTGAATACATTTTAGGTTAGATTGATTTTGTTGCACTGGTTGTCATTTTTGGTCTTGAAATGCTTTTTTCAACCTTTTTGGTAGATCATTACGAACCTACATTAGGATTTGCTAGGTCGTTTTGAAAACTCAAGTAATACCTAGACACGTTTTGAAGCACGTTCTAGGTTGGTTTGAACTAAGTTTGTTACAATTACACACTTGGTAGCCATTTTGGGTCTTGTAGTTACTTTTTTCACACTATTTGAACTTTTTTCGTAGGTTATGAGTTACGAATCTACACGTAAGCTGTTTAGGTCGTTTTGAAAGTTCAAGTGATACTTAGACACATTTTGTTCAAGTGATACTGTTTTAGGTCGTTTTTGAAGTGAACTTTTTTCTTCTTGTATTGACTGTTTTACTATTTCTTCATGGTTTGTATTCATGGTATTTATTTTCGTATGAATCTTTCATGTTCTGGTAAACATTGCAGAACACAAATATTTTCATCAATCTGTCAAAGAGTTGAAGGAGAAGACAGAAGAACTTAAAGGTCACATGAAAACCTAAAAGTTAGGTAATTTTTTGAAAACTTTTTTTGTCTTGCTTAGTTTTAGTGGTATTTTGTTAACAGTGCTGAGACATACTCTTGTATGCCAAGGCTGGGTGGCCAATTCAATGGATGGCCTGAGACGGTGAAATGACGAGTGTAGAACAAAGTAGACAATCGAGCAGATTTACAAGTAGGAGGATGGTGTTTGGTCTTACTCAAAAGCTACTGCTAGAAAGGTGATTCTCCCTTTATTTACACATGTTATCTATATTTAATTACTGTTTTTATGTGATGGTGAATAAATATTTAAGTTGTTTCAAGTTTGTACATCATGCTTGAGTTAATACATTTCTCAACTCGCACTAATTTTAAAGTTGAGACTAAGTTTGTTGCACTTACACACTTGGTTGCCATTTTGGATTTTGGAGTGCTTTTTCTACATTTTTTGAACATTTTGGTAGGTTATGATTTATGAAGTAAGACTAAAGCATTATTAGGTCGTTTTTTAAAGTTCGAGTGATACTTAAACATTTTTTGAACACCTTTTAGGTTGTTACAAACTAAGTTAGTTTTACATACAGCCATGGTTGCCATTTTGAGTCTTGAAAGATTTTTTTTCACACTTTTTGAAATTTTTGGTAAGTTATGAGTTATAAACTTACACTTAAGCGTTGTTAGGTTGCTTGAAAACTTATACGTGTTTTGAATACTTGTTAGGTTTGTATAGAACTTCGTTGCACTTACACACTTGACATTTTGGGTTTTGGAGTGTCTTTTTAAAAAATTTTGAACTTTTTGCTAGTTTATGACTTATGAACTTGTATTGAATATTTGTTAGGTCGTTTTGATAATTCAAGTGATACTTAGAAAATGCAACCGAGCTTAAACAATTCCGCTCATTTTTCTAAAATTTTTAGTTTAACCTATTGAATAAAATTCGATGGAAATTCTTGTTTTCTTTTTGTAGGAATAAAAGAAATGAAATATAACCAAACTTGGGATCTTTGCAAACAATCTTCCATGAAGAAACTAGGCTACAAGTGGTTTGGGGTTTGGGTTTTTAGGGCTTAGGGCTTTTTGGGCTTATGGCTTAGGGCTTTTAGGGCGCTTAGGGCTTTTAGGTTTTAGGGCTTAGGGCTTTTAGGGCTTATGGCTTTAGGGTTTAGGGTATAGGGTTTAGGGGTTTAGGGTTTAGGGTTTAGGGCGCTTAGGCTTTTAGGGATTTTAGGGCGCTTAGGGATTTTAGGTTTTAGGGCTTAGGGCTTTTAGGGATTATGGCTTAGGGCTTAGCGCTTTTAGGGCTTAGGGCTTAGGGCTTAGGGCCTTAAGGGCTTTAAGGGTATTTAGGGATAAGGGATTTTAGGGCTTTTAGGGCATTTAGGGCTTTTGGGGCTTTTAGGGCTTTTAGGGCTTAGGGATTAGGGCTTGGGCTTTTAGGGCTCGGGCTTTGGGCTCTTTGGGCTTTTAGGACTTTTAGTGCTCTTAGGGCTTTTTGGGCGCTTAGGGCTTATGACTCTTAAGGCTTAGGGCTTTGGCTTTTAGGGCTTTTAGGGCTTTTAGGGCTTTTAGGGCTTTTAGGCCTTTTAGGGCTTTTAGGGCGCTTATGGCTTTTAGCTTTTAGGGCTTAGGGCTTTTTGGGCTTTTAGGGCTTAGGGCTTAGGGCTTAGGCTTTTAGGGCTTTTAGGCTTGGGCTTTGGGCGTTTAGGGCTTTTAGGACGCTTAGGGCTTTTAGGTTGTAGGGCTTAGGGCTTTTAGGGCTTATGGCTTTTAGGGCTTAGCGCTTAGGGCTTAGGGCTTTTACGGGTTTTACGACTTTTAGGGCTTTTAGGGCTGAGGCCTTAGGGCTTAGGCCTTAGGGCTGAGGGCTCAGGGCTCAGGGCTTAGGGCTTAGGGTTTAGTGGCTTAGGGCTTAGGGCTTAGGGCTTATGACTTTTAAGGCTTTGGGCTTTGGCTTTTCGGGCTTTTGGGCTTTTCGGCTTTTAGGGCTTTTAGGGCTTTTTGGGCTTTTAGGGCTTAGGGCTTAGGGCTTAGGCTTTTAGGGCTTTTAGGGCTTGGGCTTTGGCGTTTAGGGCTTAGGCTTTTAGGACGCTTAGGGCTTTTAGGACGCTTAGGCTTTTAGGTTGTAGGGCTTAGGGCTTTAGGCTTTTAGGACGCTTAGGGCTTTTAGGACCTTAGGGCTTTTAGGTTGTAGCTTAGGCTTTTAGGGCTTATGGCTTTTAGGCTTAGCGCTTAGGGCTTAGGGCTTTTACGGCTTTTACGGCTTTTACGACTTTTAGGGCTTTTAGGGCTGAGGCCTTAGGGCTTTTAGGGCTGAGGCCTTAGGGCTTAGGCCTTAGGGCTGAGGGCTCAGGGCTTAGGGCTTAGGGTTTAGGGTTTAGGGTTTAGGGTTTAGGGCTTAGTTCTTGTGCTTTTATTGCTTAGAGCTTAGGGCTTGTAGGGCTTAGGGCTGATGGCTTAGGGCTTGGGCTTTTAGGGCTTGGGTTTTTAGGGCTTGGGCTTTGGGCTTTTAGGGCGTTTAGGGCTTTTAGGGCGCTTAAGTCGTTTAGGGCTTAGGGCTTTTAGGGCTTAGGGGTTTTGGCTTATGACTTAGGGCTTGAGATTTTAGGGCTTAGGGCTTGGCTTTGGCCTTTTAGGGCTTTTAGGGCTTTTACGACGCTTAGGGCTTTTAGGTTTTAGGGCTTAGGGCGCTTAGGGCTTTTAGGTCTTTTAGGGATTAGGGTTTGGGCTTTTAAGGCTTGTGCTTTGGGCTTTTGGGATTTTAGGGTTTAGGGCTTGTGCTTTGCGCTTTTAGGACTTTTAGGGCTTTTACAGCGCTAAGGGCGCTTAGGACTTAGGGCTTAGGGCTTAAGGCTTAGGCTTTTAGGGCTTAGGGCTCATTGAGGAACTGGATTTATCTAATGAGTATAGGTAAAATGGTTTTATATTGGATTTGATCAATGCAATGAATTGTTTTATCATAAGACCGATCCCTAATTAAATTGATGATCCCCATCCTAACGAAATGAATTTGATTCATACATGTACACACACGAACTGAACATATATACATTCACCGAATCATTGATAAAGCAATTCTACTTGGCGAGGAAAAAATTTTCAATAACTTGTTGATCCCTATCCCCAAATTTTAAAATTTATCGCTCTTGAATTTTTTGGCTTAGTGTGAAATCGAAATATACCTAACATAATCTTAACAATGAGTTAATCAATGAGCGCCGAGATCCCCCTGTTTTGAAATTTCGTGGGGATCCTCTCCGCTTTTCTTGCCTAAGCAAAACCCGACACGCCTAGTAGGTCCTTAGAGTTTTTCACCGAGCATGGCAGCCGGTAGAGGGAGAGAGAAAAAAAAGAGGGAACCAAGCCAGCCGCTTAGGTCAAGTAAAATGCGCGCCGAGATCCCCCGGTTTCAGAATTTTCGTGGGGATCCTCTCCGCTTTTCTTGTCTAGGCAAAACCCGACCCGCCTAGTAGGTCCTTAGAGTTTTTCACCCAGCATGGCAGCCGGTAGAGAGGAGAGAGAAAAAAAAGAGGGAGCCAAGCCAGCCGCTTAGGTTAAGTAAAATGCGCGCCGAGATCCCCCGTTTCAGAATTTTCGTGGGATCCTCTCCGCTTTTCTTGCCTAAGCAAAACCCGACCCGCCTAGTAGGTCCTTAGAGTTCTTCACCCATCATGGCAGCCGGTAGAGAGGGAGAGAAAAAAAATAGAGGGAGCCAAGCCAGCCGCTTAGGTCAAGTAAAATGCGCGCCGAGATCCCCCGGTTTCAGAATTTTCGTGGGATCCTCTCCGCTTTTCTTGCCGAAGCAAAACCCGACCCGCCTAGTAGGTCCTTAGAGTTTTTCACCCAGCATGGCAGCCGGTAGAGAGGAGAGAGAAAAAAAAGAGGGAACCAAGCCAGCCGCTTAGGTCAAGTAAAATGCGCGCCGAGATCCCCCGGTTTCAGAATTTTCGTGGGGATCCTCTCCGCTTTTCTTGCCTAAGGCAAAACCCGACCCGCCTAGTAGGTCCTTAGAGTTTTTCACCCAGCATGGCAGCGGTAGAGAGGGGAGAGAAAAAAAAGAGGGAGCCAAGCCAGCCGCTTAGGTCAAGTAAAATGCGCGCGAGATCCCCCGGTTTCAGAATTTTCGTGGGGATCCTCTCCGCTTTTCTTGCCTAAGCAAAACCCGACCCCCCTAGTAGGTCCTTAGAGTTTTCACCCAGCATGGCAGCCGGTAGAGGGAGAGAAAAAAGAGGAACCAAGCCAGCCGCTTAGGTCAAGTAAAATGCGCGCCGAGATCCCCGGTTTCAGAATTTTCGTGGGGATCCTCTCCGCTTTTCTTGCCTAAGCAAAACCCGACCGCCTAGTAGGTCCTTAGAGTTTTTCACCCAGCATGGCAGCCGGTAGAGAGGGAGAGAGAAAAAAAAGAGGGAACCAAGCCAGCCGCTTAGGTCAAGTAAAATGCGCGCCGAGATCCCCCGATTTCAGAATTTTCGTGGGGATCCTCTCCGCTTTTCTTGCCTAAGCAAAACCCGACCCGCCTAGTAGGTCCTTAGAGTTTTTCACCCAGCATGGCAGCCGGTAGAGAGGGAGAGAAAAAAAAAGAGGGAGCCAAGCCAGCCGCTTAGGTCAAGTAAAATGCGCGCCGAGATCCCCCGGTTTCAGAATTTTCGTGGGGATCCTCTCCGCTTTTCTTGCCTAAGCAAAACCCGACCCGCCTAGTAGGTCCTTAGAGTTTTTCACCCAGCATGGCAGCCGGTAGAGAGGGAGAGAGAAAAAAAAAAGGGAACCAAGCCAGCCGCTTAGGTCAAGTAAAATGCGCGCCGAGATCCCCGTTTCAGAATTTTCGTGGGGATCCGCTCCGCTTTTCTTGCCTAAGCAAAACCCGACCCGCCTAGTAGGTCCTTAGAGTTTTTCACCCAGCATGGCAGCCGGTAGAGAGGGAGAGAGAAAAAAAAAGAGGGAGCCAAGCCAGCCGCTTAGGTCAAGTAAAATGCGCGCCGAGATCCCCCGGTTTCAGAATTTTCGTGGGGATCCTCTCCGCTTTTCTTGCCTAAGCAAAACCCGACCCCGCCAGTAGGTCCTTAGAGTTCTTCACCCATCATGGCAGCCGGTAGAGAGGGAGAGAAAAAAAAAAGAGGGAGCCAAGCGAGCCGCTTACGTCAAGTAAAATGCGCGCCGAGATCCCCCGTTTTAGATTGGTTTCAAACTATGTTTTAAACACATTTCATTGACATGTTGGGTCTTGAAGTACTTTTTTCACACTTTTTGAAATTTTGGTAGGTTGTGAGTTACAAACTTACACTTAAGCATTGCTTGGTCGTTTTGAAAATTCAGGTGATACTTACACACGTTTTGAATACATTTTAGGTTAGATTGAGTTTGTTGCACTTGGTTGTCATTTTTGGTCGTGAAATGCCTTTTTCAACCTTTATGGTAGATTATGAGTTACGAACTTACACTTAGGATTTGCTAGATCGTTTTGAAAACTCAAGTACTACCTAGACACGTTTTGAGCATGTTTTAGGTCGGTTTGAACTAAGCTTGTTGCCCTTACACACTTGGTTGCCATTTTGGGTCTTGTAGTGCTTTTTTCACACTATTTGAACTTTTTTCGTAAGTTATCAGTTAGGAATCTACACGTAAGCTGTTTTAGGTCGTTTTGAAAGTTCAAGTGAAACTTAGACACGTTTTGAACTCGTTTTAGGTTTGTTTGAAACTAAATTTTAAACACTTTCATTGACATGTTGGGTCTTGAAGTACTTTTTTCACACTTTTTGAAATTTTGGTAGGTTGTGAGTTACAAACTTACACTTAAGCATTACTTGGTCGTTTTGAAAATTCAAGTGATACTTACACACGTTTTGATTACATTTTAGGTTAGATTGAGTTGTTGCACTTGATGGTCATTTTTGGTCTTGAAATGCTTTTTCAACCTTTTTGGTACATTATGAGTTACGAACTTACACTTAGGATCTGCTAGGTCGTTTTGAAAACTCAAGTAGTACCTAGACACGTTTTGAGCATGTTTTAGGTTGGTTTGAACTAAGTTTGTTGCACTTACACACTTAGTTGCCATTTTGGGTCTTGTAGTGCTTTTTTCACACTATTTGAACTTTTTTCGTAAGTTATGAGTTATGAATCTACACGTAAGCTGTTTTAGGTTGTTTTGAAAGTTGAAGTGAAACTTAGACACTTTTGAACATGTTTTAGGTTGGTTTGAAACTAACTTTTAAACACATTTGATTGACATGTTGGGTCTTGAAGTACTTTTTTCACACTTTTTGAAATTTTGGTAGGTTGTGAGTTACAAACTTACACTTAAGCATTACTTGGTGGTTTTGAAAATTCAAGTGATACTTACACACGTTTTGATTAGATTTTAGGTTAGATTGATTTGTTGCACTTGATGGTCATTTTTGGTCTTGAAATGCTTTTTTCAACCTTTTTGGTAGATTATGAGTTACGAACTTACACTTGGGATTTGCTAGGTCATTTTTAAAACTCAAGTAATACCTAGCCCCGTTTTGATCATGTTTTAGGTTGGTTTGATCTAAGTTTGTTGCACTTGCACACTTGGTTGCCATTTTGGGTCTCGTAGTGCTTTTTTCACACTATTTGAACTTTTTTCGTAAGTTATGAGTTATGAATCTACACGTAAGCTGTTTTAGGTCGTTTTGAAAGTTGAAGTGAAACTTAGACACGTTTTGAACTCGTTTTAGATTGGTTTCAAACTATGTTTTAAACACATTTGATTGACATGCTGGGTCTTGAAGTACTTTTTTCACACATATTGAAATTTTGGTAGGTTGTGAGTTACAAACTTACACTTAAGCATTGCTTGGTAGTTTTGAATATTCAAGTGATACTTACACACGTTTTGAATACATTTTAGGTTAGATTGAGTTGGTTGCACTTGGTTGTCATTTTTTGTCTTGATATGCTTTTTTCAACCTTTTTGGTAGATTATGAGTTACGAACTTACACTTAGGATTTGCTTGGTCGTTTTGAAAACTCAAGTAATACATAGACACGTTTTGAGCACGTTTTAGGTTGTTTGCACTAAGTTTGTTGCACTTACACACTTGGTTGCCATTTTGGGTCTTGTAGTGCTTTTTTCACAATATTTGAAATTTTTTCGTAGGTTTTGAGTAATGAACCTACACTAAGCTTTTTAGGTCGTTTTGAAAGTTCAAGTGATACTTAGACACGTTTTGAACTCGTTTTAGGTTGGTTTGAAACTAAGTTTTAAACACATTTGATTGACATGTTGGGTCTTGAAGTACTTTTTTCACACTTTTTGAAATTTTGGTAGGTTGTGAGTTACAAACTTACACTTAAGCATTGCTGGTCGTTTTGAAAATTCAAGTGATAGTTACACACGTTTTGAATACATTTTAGGTTAGATTGAGTTTGTTGCACTTGGTTGTCATTTTTGCTCTTGAAATGCTTTTTTTCAAACTTTTTGGTAGATTATGAGTTACGAACTTACACTTAGGATTTGCTAGGTCGTTTTGAAAACTCAAGTAATAGCTAGACACGTTTTGAGCACGTTTTGGTTGGTTTGAACTAAGTTCGTTGCATTTACACACTTGGTTGCCATTTTGGGTCTTGTAGTTTTTTTTCAAAAATTTTGAACTTTTTGCTAGGTTATGACTTATGAACTTGTATTGAATATTTGTTAGGTCGTTTTGATAATTCAAGTGATACTTAGAAAATGCAACCGAGCTTAAACAATTCCGCTCATTTTTCTAAAAATTTTAGTTTAACCTATTTAATAAAATTCGATGGAAATTCTTGTTTTCTTTTTGTAGGAATAAAAGGAAATGAAATATAACCAAACTTGGGATCTTTGCAAGCAATCTTCCATGAAGAAACTTGGCTACAAGTGGTTTGGGGTTTGGGTTTTTAGGGCTTAGGGCTTTTTGGGCTTATGACTTAGGGCTTTTAGCGCTTTTAGGGCTTTTAGGGCTTATGGCTTTAGGGTTTAGGGTATAGGGTTTAGGGGTTTAGGGTTTAGGGTTTAGGGCGCTTAGGCTTTTAGGGATTTTAGGGCGCTTAGGGCTTTTAGGTTTTAGGGCTTAGGGCTTTTAGGGATTATGGCTTAGGGCTTTTAGGGCTTAGCGCTTTTAGGGCTTAGGGCTTAGAGCTTAGGGCTTTAAGGGCTTTAAGGGTATTTAGGGATAAGGGATTTTAGGGCTTTTAGGACATTTAGGGCTTTTGGAGCTTTTAGGGCTTTTAGGGCTTAGGGCCTTTGGCTTAGGGCTTAGGGATTAGGGCTTGGGCTTTTAAGGCTCGGGCTTTGGGCTCTTTGGCTTTTAGGGCTTTTAGTGCTCTTAGGGCTTTTTGGGCGCTTAGGGCTTTTAGGGATTAGGGCTGATATTTTAATACTTTTTTCTCATTCAGTTAAGTTGTTTATAATGTGTTTGATATTATATTTATAAATGATTAAATTAGTGGATGTTACTCCCTAAATATTAATGGACAACAAATTTATTTATAAACATGTTTTAGGTTAAATATTTGTTATAATTATAATACTAGAATATTTTATGATTTATAATAAACTAGGGAAGGTTAAACACAAATATTGGAGAAATATAATATTAAAATAAATAAATTATTAAAACTAAAAAATTATAAGTATATAATTTTTTTTCAATTTATTGTTATCTTACAAATACTAGTAGACTATAAAATTTTTTTTAGAGCAATGGTCAAAAATAGAAAATTTCACAAAAATATTATATATAGCTCAATTTGATTTTCATTTTTCTAAAATTTAAAAAATTCACGTTAATACATTAAAAAAAGCATAAATTATTCTGTGTAAATAAGAGTTGGTAAATTGCTACATTATTATTTAATTTATAATGTCATTTACATTGCATTGTAATTTACAACATCCTTTTTTATTTATTTTTATAAATGGTATGGGTGAGTACTCAGTGCGGTTTAATGGAAAGATTAATTATAATAAAGCTTTAGCCAGCTGTCTTAGTTTGAAACTTAATGGCGTCAACGGCATCCAACGGCTACATTTTTAGGTTTACTTACTTCATTATTTAACTTTACAGATAACCTCCATCGCAAACCAATTTTCTCCAGAATTTTCTTTTTCCGCCTCAGTGCACGCTGGTCTAACCTCTGAACCCTAATACTGATTTTCCTTTTCCTTTTCCTTTTCTTCTTCTCATTATCAGACGTTTGTGAATTCTACGGCCTTTGTGATTCAGGTGATGCGGCTTTCTAAATTCTGGGCACTATCTTTCTACATCGTTTTTGCTTCGTGTCTTTTTTTTTTTTTTACTGTTTTTCGCTAAATGTCAAATTTAGGGCTCGTTTGACAAGCTTTTGATGCGTATTGTTTCCTAATCACTTTTGATTACATAGTATTGGCAATTGATTCAGATTAAATGTTTGTTTCTTGAATTCGAAGTGTTCAATTTTTATAATTTCTGCAGCGTTTTTATCTAGATGATTTTTTTTTAATAAATGATATTTACTGTTAATTTCTGGCGAATTTAAACGAGATAATGAGTAGAGGTATTATATTCTAGTCTCTTTTAGTGACAAAGGATTGGGAGTTGCTTCAGATTTAATGTTTTTTCCTTGAATTCGAGATCCTGGAATTGTTTTCAAATACACTTACCGACTTACGTTTATTTTAATTAGACAGTAACTGGTGTGTACCAGGATCGGTTTTCTATTTCAATTCTTCTCTGAGAGTTGGGATTTACTATCGTTTTATGACGAAGCTTCTCATATATTTTAAACTTTGATTACTACTTTTTCAGGTGAGGAAATTTTTTGTCTGTATGGACATCCTAATGAAACATGGGAAATGGTTCTTCCAGTAGGCAGAGGTTCCACCGGAGCTTCTAGAGCCTGCACTTGGAATTAATTTTGCAACAGATGGCATGGACAGAAAATATTGGCGACCTCTTGTTGCTGTACATGGTGATTCCTGTTTGCTCTCTGTGGCTTTCTATTTTGGAGCAAGACTTGACCGAAGCAAAAGGTACAACTGTTCCACTTTTGAATTTTTGCTTGTGAGCTTTAAGTTAGGTTCTGTTAAATGCAATTCTTTTTAATCGTGCATTTATGTGAACTTTTATAGGTAATGTCATTTTACTTTTCTAATGTTTCTTTTGGCATCATTACCAAATACTCTTTCTGACATGTAGGTGATAAGTTCATAACCAACTTACACAATCACACAACTTCCTTGTGTTTCCCAGTTTATTAAGGTTGATTTACCTTCAATAACATTGTTACTGTCTGAGTAATTGTGGTTTTAGGAGGATGAAGAACTACATAACTGTTTATTCGATATGATTACATAATCTTCTTTTATGTGAAGGTGTGCACTAACTTTATCCATCTTACTAATCATATAATGACAGAACACTTTTCTAAAAGGTCTTTCCAGCAGATTTTTTCTTCTCTTTTCTTCTAGAAACTCTTTCCAGAACATATGTATATACACATATGTATATATATATATATATTTGCAAAATCTCTTGTTTGAAAGGTCTATTCAAAAGAATTTTCTAAAAGTTTTCTCGATTCATATTCTGTTTTCGAACACTTCCCAAAATATTTCTTGAACTTTTGTCTTTCTTTTTGTTTTTGTTTTTTTGTTCTAAAAAAGAAAACATTTCACAAAACTTTCAGAAAACCGCATGAGCAAGGGTGTTGGCCAGAACACACAGGGCAATGAGCAACAAGGCAACATGCACACGGTGCGTGGAAGATGTTGTCTTGGTGCCATCTTTGCACATGTGGAAGCAAACTTTCAAATGTCATTTACAAAACATTTAGCAAACTTTTTTTTTCTTCCTCTTTTCTTCTAGAAACTCTTTTCAGAACATATGTATATATGTGTGTTTATATACATAGATATTTGCAAAATCTCTTGTTTGAAAGGTCTATTCAAAAGAATTTTCTAAAAGTTTTCTCGATTCATATTCTGTTTTCAAACTCTTTCCAAAATATTTCGTGAACTTTTGTCTTCCTTTTTGTTTTTTTTTTTGTTCTAAAAAAGAAAACATTTCACAAAACTTTCAAAAAACCGCATGAGCAAGGGTGTTGGCCACAACACACATGGCAATGAGCAACAAGGCAACATGCACACGGTGCGCGGAAGATGTTGTCTTGGTGCCATCTTTGCACATGTGGAAGCAAACTTTCAAATGTCATTTACAAAACATCATTGCAAACTTTTTTTTTCTTCCTCTTTTTTCTAGAAACTCTTTTCAGAACATATGTATATATGTGTGTTTATATACATAGATATTTGCAAAATTTCTTGTTTGAAAGGTCTATTCAAAAGAATTTTCTAAAAGTTTTCTCGATTCAAATTCTGTTTTCGAACTCTTTCCAAAATATTTCTTGAACTTTTGTCTTCCTTTTTGTTTTTGTTTTTTTTGTTCTAAAAAAGAAAACATTTCACAAAACTTTCAGAAAACCGCATGAGCAAGGGTGTTGGCCACAACACACAGGGCAATGAGCAACAAGGCAACATGCACACGGTGCGCGGAAGATGTTGTCTTGGTGCCATCTTTGCACATGTGGAAGCAAACTTTCAAATGTCATTTACAAAACATTTAGCAAACTTTTTTTCTTCCTCTTTTCTTCTAGAAACTCTTTTCAGAACATATGTATATATGTGTGTTTATATACATAGATATTTGCAAAATCTCTTGTTTGAAAGGTCTATTCAAAAGAATTTTCTAAAAGTTTTCTCGATTCATATTCTGTTTTCGAACTCTTTCCAAAATATTTCGTGAACTTTTGTCTTCCTTTTTGTTTTTGTTTTTTGTTCTAAAAAAGAAAACATTTCACAAAACTTTCAAAAAACCGCATGAGCAAGGGAGTTGGCCACAACACACAGGGCAATGAGCAACAAGGCAACATGCACACGGTGCGCGGAAGATGTTGTCTTGGTGCCATCTTTGCACATGTGGAAGCAAACTTTCAAATGTCATTTACAAAACATCATTGCAAACTTTTTTTTTCTTCCTCTTTTCTTCTAGAAACTCTTTTCAGAACATATGTATATATGTGTGTTTATATACATAGATATTTGCAAAATTTCTTTTTTGAAAGGTCTAATCAAAAAATTTTCTAAAAAGTTTTCTCGATTCAAATTCTGTTTTCGAACTCTTTCCAAAATATTTCTTGAACTTTTGTCTTCCTTTTTGTTTTTGTTTTTTTGTTCTAAAAAAGAAAACATTTCACAAAACTTTCAGAAAACCGCATGAGCAAGGGTGTTGGCCACAACACACAGGGCAATGAGCAACAAGGCAACATGCACACGGTGCGCGGAAGATGTTGTCTTGGTGCCATCTTTGCACATGTGGAAGCAAACTTTCAAATGTCATTTACAAAACATTTAGCAAACTTTTTTTCTTCCTCTTTTCTTCTAGAAACTCTTTTCAGAACATATGTATATATGTGTGTTTATATACATAGATATTTGCAAAATCTCTTGTTTGAAAGGTCTATTCAAAAGAATTTTCTAAAAGTTTCTCGATTCATATTCTGTTTTCGAACTCTTTCCAAAATATTTCGTGAACTTTTGTCTTCCTTTTTGTTTTTGTTTTTTGTTCCAAAAAAAGAAAACATTTCACAAAACTTTCAAAAAACCGCATGAGCAAGGGTGTTGGCCACAACACACAGGGCAATGAGCAACAAGGCAACATGCACACGGTGCGCGGAAGATGTTGTCTTGGTGCCATCTTTGCACATGTGGAAGCAAACTTTCAAATGTCATTTACAAAACATCATTGCAAATTTTTTTTTTCTTCCTCTTTTCTTCTAGAAACTCTTTTCAGAACATATGTATATATGTGTGTTTATATACATAGGTATTTGCAAAATTTCTTGTTTGAATGGTCTATTCAAAAGAATTTTCTAAAAGTTTTCTCGATTCAAATTATGTTTTCGAACTCTTTCCAAAATATTTCTTGAACTTTTGTCTTCCTTTTTGTTTTTGTTTTTTTGTTCTAAAAAAGAAAACATTTCACAAAACTTTCAAAAAACCGCATGAGCAAGGGTGTTGGCCACAACACACAGGGCAATGAGCAACAAGGCAACATGCACACGGTGCGCGGAAGATGTTGTCTTGGTGCCATCTTTGCACATGTGGAAGCAAACTTTCAAATGTCATTTACAAAACATTTAGCAAACTTTTTTTCTTCCTCTTTTCTTCTAGAAACTCTTTTCAGAACATATGTATATATGTGTGTTTATATACATAGATATTTGCAAAATCTCTTGTTTGAAAGGTCTATTCAAAAGAATTTTCTAAAAGTTTTCTCGATTCATATTCTGTTTTCGAACTCTTTCCAAAATATTTCGTGAACTTTTGTCTTCCTTTTTGTTTTTGTTTTTTGTTCTAAAAAAGAAAACATTTCACAAAACTTTCAAAAAACCGCATGAGCAAGGGTGTTGGCCACAACACACAGGGCAATGAGCAACAAGGCAACATGCACACGGTGCGCGGAAGATGTTGTCTTGGTGCCATCTTTGCACATGTGGAAGCAAACTTTCAAGTGTCATTTACAAAACATCATTGCAAACTTTTTTTTTCTTCCTCTTTTCTTCTAGAAACTCTTTTCAAAACATATGTATATATGTGTGTTTATATACATAGATATTTGCAAAATTTCTTTTTTGAAAGGTCTAATCAAAAGAATTTTCTAAAAAGTTTTCTCGATTCAAATTCTGTTTTCGAACTCTTTCCAAAATATTTCTTGAACTTTTGTCTTCCTTTTTGTTTTTTTGTTCTAAAAAAGAAAACATTTCACAAAACTTTCCGAAAACCGCATGAGCAAGGGTGTTGGCCACAACACACAGGGCAATGAGCAACAAGGCAACATGCACACGGTGCGCGGAAGATGTTGTCTTGGTGCCATCTTTGCACATGTGGAAGCAAACTTTCAAATGTCATTTACAAAACATTTAGCAAACTTTTTTTCTTCCTCTTTTCTTCTAGAAACTCTTTTCAGAACATATGTATATATGTGTGTTTATATACATAGATATTTGCAAAATCTCTTGTTTAAAGGTCTATCCAAAAGCATTTTCTAAAAGTTTTCTTACTTCGAATCCTGTTCACAATCTCTTTCCAAAATATTTCTTGAACTTTTGTTTTCCTTTTTTTCTTTCAAAAAGAATACATTTCATAAAACTTTCGAAAAATTGAAAGAGCAAGGGTGTTGGTCACTCACAGGTCAAAATTTTAGTTTAAAAGGCCTATTCAATAACATTTTCTAAAAGTTTTCTCACTTCAAATTTTGTTTGTAAACTCGTTTCAGAATATTTTCTTGAACTTTTGTCGTCAACTTTTCTTTTAGAATGAAAAAAGGCATTTCATTGAACTGTCAGTATATTCCACGAGCAAGACAGCATACAATCGATGCATGGAAGACACAGCCTTGGTGCCATTGTGGCACAGGCGGTCAAACAAACTTTAAAAGGCCCCTTACATAATATTGTCTTAATTTTCTTCTCTTTTTTCTCTTTAAAAAACTCTTCCTGAAACACATTTTCAATTTATAAAAAACACATTTTCTCTCCAATGTAGATTTTGCATAATAAATTCCCTGTTTAAATAATATTTAAGAGTGAATTTTCACTTTTGTGTATTATTCTCTATCTTACATGTATCTCTTCATAATTATTGGATCTGTTCTATAACTTTTCTTGTAAATTTCTATATAAATTGCAATCGTTGTATAACATTTATCAATTTAGAAAAATCTTAGGTGATTAAAGGAAATCTGATTGTCCGAAAATCACTTTTTTCTATTTCATCATCACCCGACCCAAATCCCCCTATGGTTGCCGTTTGGCTTTTCTATTTTTTTTTTCTTGAAATTAAGTCTATAAACACTCATTCTATCTTCAGTTATATGTTCCAGAATTATATTATATTTTAGTTTGACTTCTTTGTATATTATTATTGGTACATTTCTATGTTTTATTTGCACAAAATTATATGTTTTTTTTATAACGATGGATAACTTCTTTGTTACAATGTCCAGTAATTATTTGACTATCATTAATTTCTAATTCTGATTGATTTTTCTATGTTAGCACTGGACGCTTTACATGTATTTTTATTTTACTTCCTTTGATGGATTTATTTTTCTTTTAGTTTTTCTTTCAACATTTTCTTCTTTCTTGAATTTTTCTACTTTTGTAGAGTAGATTGTCAAATTTTATATCTTTGTTATCTTGGTAGAAGTTATTTATTTTTGCCGTATGGGTGATTTTTTGTTTTTTTGCCCATTCTATTCTCTTGGTTCTCTTTTCTTTTTCGGTTCATATATTTATTAGTTTAGGGTTTGAGTTGATACAACCCTCAAAATTGAAGAATATAAATTGATATTTAGCCAAAGAATTTCTTTAGATGTTTTGAGGCCATGCGTGACAGTACTTGACCCTGGATTTTAAACAGCATCCAAGGTTTGTTGACTTTTGCCCTACCTATATCTGAAAATTAAAAAACAATCAATTGTGTAATATTGGCTGAAAGATTCTTCATATGCAAATAATGGACAATTTTTCGGTTTCTACATTGCCTCAAGGATGCTAACATCTTACTACAGTGGGTCTTGGACCGGACCTTTTCTGCAGAGCTCCTTCCATTGCCTGCCATGAACTTTTGCATTTTTGACTTATAGGCACTCGTTATTTCTTTCTTGTGTTGTATTCAATAAAAATAAATACCATGTTCCTTGACTATAATTTTGTGTATACAAGGGTAACTGAAACATTCAAAGCCTTGCTTTCGGCTTCCCTAGCTAAGCCACAATGATGTTTTTCTATCCTTTGGGCACTGAGAAAAGGCAGATGCTGCAAATGAAGGGGGTACACCTTACAAGACAATGTTTGATGCTTTTGCAGGTAAAATTTGTATTAGTTGTTATGTCTGGAAGTGATTTTATATTATTATAGTTGGTTATTAGTTGTTATAAGTAATTCTGAAGTGTGGCAATGATTATTTAGAGTGAAATCTGGGCTCTGACATACATGATTTATGTTCTTTGTAATTCTGTGCTCATTATCTATGTGAGTATGCGTTCTTGTCCTCAATCTTTTTGCAACCTTTTCATGTCTTTCATATTTTGAACTATACGCATTTGTGGTTTTCGTAGAACTTTAACAGACACTCCTATACTTCTACTGCGAAACCACTTTTAATTATCTATTTGCAATATGCTGAATGTTCTATCATTAGAAAGCTACTTTCAGGAGTATTATAGATGATGAAATAAACATTAAAATCCTAACATTGAAAAATCAAGCAAAAGGAGGAGAAAAAGTTTGCCGAGGTGTAGTTTATAGGAATCATCATTTCCTCAATTTGACGCAGGTATATGAGTGATTTTTTACTTTTGTATTCATTTCTCTCTTTACCATTATGGGATCTGTTTTATGACCTTTTTCGTGAATTTCTATGTGAATTGCAATTGTTGTATAACATCCAATATGATCTTAGAAAGATATGAGGTGATTAAAGAAAACTTGATGGTTGAAAAATCAATTTTTCTTGTTACATCTCATGTCGATGCTCCAAATTCGAGAACCATTTAGTTTTTGTTCTCTTAGTTAAACCTTTAAATTACATTATATTCTTTAGTTTGACTTCTTGTATATTATTATTTTGGTACATTTCGTAGTTTTATTTGCACCAAATACTTTCTTTCTTTCCTTGTTTGTTGCATGGGGCGCTTTCAAGGTATTTTTCCTTTACATTATGGATTTATTTTTTAGTTTACTTTTTCTTCGTACATTTTATTTTTCTTCTCATCATTTGCTACTTTATTTTAAAGTAGATAATTAAATTTTATTTATTTACTTTTGGTGGATGATTTTTTTCTTTTTCCGTTTATGATCTCTTGGTGTGGTTCAAAATTTTTTTCTTTTTTTTTTTACTTGTGTAATTTATTTTTCTTGGATGGTTCAAAATATTTTCACCATTTTGCCGTCTGTTTAGTTTCTTTTTATTACATTCTTATTTATTATTTTTCTAGCTTTGTTGTTTGGTTTGTCTAGTTTTTGATGTAAGGTCACTTTTAAAAATAGCAAAACAAATTAAAATATTTATAATAATATGGCAAAATTTTAGATTTTCTCAAGATAAAATTTGATAGACTTATATCATAATGTCTATTAGAAGGGTAAGAATTGTTGGAATTTTTTGTCCTAAAACTCGTAGTTTGATTATATTCTGTTTCAATAAAGTTGTTATTGAGAAAAATATTATAATCCTAAATCCAATAAATCAAGTTCCAAGGCTATTTTTTGAATAAACTTGAACTTTATGTGTAAACATAAACGTAGATCAAGTTTTGACATATAGCCTAAATAGTCTATAGTATATGAATAAAGGTTGGACACCTTATTTAGAGAAACTATGGATGCGACCCACTTTGTAGTACAAACGATATTTTGAATTTAAGGAGCAAGATGTAATATTGGGGTACATATAGCCTAAATAAGGTTTTAGGATTTAAGGCTTTTAGCGCTTAGCGCTTTTAGGGCTTGGGCTTTGAACAGCTTGTTGACTACCCAGTTTCAGTTTTAACTGAGAAATATGGAACACATTGTGGATACTGGCTTCCGGCGGTAACATCAATCTGTACGCAACTGCTCCTATTTCTTCAGTAATTTTGTAGGGTCCGTAATATTTAGGTGCTAACTTTTCACACTTCTTCCGAGCCAAGGAGTGTTGCCGGTAAGGTCTCAATTTCAAGTAGACTTCATCTCCTACCTTAAATGTTAACTCTCATCTATTTCGATCAGCCATTTTCTTCATCCTGTTCTGGGCTACACACAGGTGTTCTTTTAAGGCATTGATGGCTAAGTCACGTTCCTTCAGCAGCGTGTCAACCTCATTATTAGGAGTTTTCTTGTAACCATAGGATAACAGGGGAGGAGGCGGTCTGCGGTATACCGTCTGGAAAGGGGTCATTTTGGTGGATGCATGGAAGGTGGTATTATACCACAATTCTGCCCATAGAATCAGTTTATCCCGTTTTTTTTGGTTGTTCATTACAGAAACATCGCAGATAAGTTTCGAGACATCTATTTACCCTTTTTGTCTGCCCATCAGTTTGTGACTGAAACGCGGTACTCCTCTTTAGAATAGTTCCCATAGTTGCAAACAGTTCCTTCCAAAAATTACTAAGAAAGATTTTATCCCGATCTGTGATAATCGACAAAATTACTTAGGATAATCGCCTAGTAGGTCTTTAGAATAGTTCCCATCAGCCGTGCTTGCTTACTATTTTGTCGATGAATATGGAAGCAACTTGCTTGGCTGAAAACGGATGTCTCAATGATATAAAGTAAGAATACTTACTCAGCCGATCAACTACCACCATGATCACATTAACCCCTCCAGCTAGTGGCAACCCCTCAATAAAGTCCATGGTCCAATCTTCTAAGATTCTGTCAGGAATTGGAATTGGTTGAAGTACCCCAGCTGGTTTGGTTGCTTCGTATTTGTTTCTCTGGCAGATCTCGCATTGTTCCACATATTTCTTTATTTCAGCCTTCATACCCCTCCAATATAGTTCTCCACTGACCCTCTTGTAAGTTCTTAAAAATCCAGAATGTCCCCGAGGATAGAATCGTGGAAAGTATGTAGGATCTTGGGTATAAGTGTAGAAGTTTGAGATACTACCATTCTCCCCTTATAGAGCAATCTTCCTTTTTCCACTTGAAACTTGCTTCCTTCTGCATTTTTCTTCAGATTTTCCATAATTTTCTTAAGTTCAGCATCATTCTCAACTTCCTGCTCGATTAGTTTCACATCAATGATTCCAGTAGTTGTCAAGCTGTGCAGCTCCACCGGTTGCTCCATTCTAGATAGGGCGTCCGCTGCCTTGTTCTGAAGTCTGGGTTGATATAAAATCTCGAAATCATATCCAAGGAGCTTTGTCAACCATTTCTGGAATTGGGGTTGTACCTCTCTCTGTTCAAGCAAGAATTTAAGAGCCTTTTGATCTGAAAGTATGGTGAACTTCCTGCCCAGCAAATAATGCCTCCATTTCTGAACTGATAGAACTACAGCCATCAACTCTCTTTCATAGATGGATTTGTTTTGAGCCCTTGTGGATAACTTCTGACTGAAAAAGGCAATCGGGTGGCCATTTTGAGAGATCACCGCTCCTAACCCTACGCCAGATGCATCAGTTTCGATAATAAAGGGAATTTTCCAATCTGGTAATGCCAACACTGGTAGAGTAGTCATTGCTAGCTTCAAATTTTCGAAGGCAGTATTTGCTTCTTCATTCCACTTAAAAGCATTCTTCTGTAATAACTTGGTTAGCGGTGCAGCGATCTCTCCATAACCCTTGACAAACCTCCTATAATATCCTGTTAGTCCTAAGAAGCCCCGCAGACCAGATATATTCGTTGGTGGTGGCCAATTAATCATCTTCTTGATCTTATCCTCATCTGCCTCAACTCCTCTTTTGGATATCATATGTCCCAAGTACTGTATTTGAGAATGGGCTATAACGCTTTTTTTTTTTTTGTTAGCAAACAGCTGCTTATCCTTAAAAACATTGAATACCATGCCCAAATCCTTTGCGTGTTCATCTATATCCGCTAAACCAGTATATCATCAAAGAAACCAAAAGCGCCGAAGGAAAGGTTTAAATACCGGTTCATCAAAGATTAGAAGGTTGCCGGAGCATTCGTGAGACCAAACGGCATTACTAGAAACTCATAGTGCCCTTCATGTGTGCAGAACGCAGTTTTCTCCACATCTTCCTCTTTCATTCTAATCTGGTGATAACCAGATTTCAGATCTAATTTCGAGAAAATCGTTGCCCCATTCAGCTCATCTAATAATTCCTCTATCACAGGAATTGGGAAGTTATCCGATACTGTCGCCTGATTTAACTTGCGGTAATCGACACAAAATCGCAATCCACCATCTTTTTTCTTCACTAACAACACCGGGCTGGAGTAAGGGCTATGACTAGGGCGAATAACCCCGGCTTGAAGCATCTCGACCACCAGTTTTTCTATTTCTTCTTTCTGCACATGACCGTATTTGTAAGGTCTTACGTTGATAGGTTTATGGTCAGGTAGGGTTAATATTCGATGATCAATAGCTCTTTTTGGAGGTAATTTCTTAGGTGTCTCAAATATCTCCGCATAATACTTGAGCAGGGATCGGATCATAGGTATTTCCTCCTCATCTCCTTTTAATCTTGTCCCCATTTCATATTCATTCTCTACTTCCATCTCATAATTCTGGAATTCTAAGAGGAAGCCTTGATCTTCTATATCCCACGTTTTTTCCAATGTCTTCAAAGAACATTCAGGTTTCACTAAGGATGGATCTCCTCTTAACACGATTTGCTTGTCTTTTGCCCAAAAGGTCATGGTTAATGATGGCCAATGTACCTTCATTGTGCCGGTGGTATCTAGCCATTGCATCCCTAAAATCACGTCAATATTTCCTAGTTCCACCACTAGAAAATCAGTTATAACTGTCGTTTCTTTCAATCTCAGTTCCACCTTTCTGCAAATACCTTTCCCTTTACAGCGGGTCCCGTCTCCAATAGTCACTCCAAATTGTGTACCGGGTTCAATGTTCAACCCTCCTACCATTGCCACTGCTTCATGGATGAAGTTGTTCGTAGCTCCACTGTCGATGAGAATCACCACCTCCCTTCCTTTTACATGCCCCTTCAGTTTCATTGTCCCTTTGGATGTTAACCCCGTGAGTGTCTTCAATTCAATTTCGGTGGTTTCAGCAACAACTAACTGGTTCAGCTCCATTACTTCTTCGGTCTCTTCCATTTTGACTTCCTCTCCGCCACTCTCTTCTTCGTTAAGTATAAATAACATTAATTCCCTTTTCTCTCTCATCTTGCATCGGTGTCCCGGTGAGTACTTCTCATTGCATCTAAAACACAAACCCTTGTCCAATCTTGCTCTGAATTCCGTGTCCGAGAGTCTTTTAACTGGAGGTTCATTTTTCTGGTAGTTTCCTTTAATGGGAAAAGTGACTTGCTTCATGGGGAACTCAGTCTTCTTTGGTGAACTTTTATCTTGACTGCTTTGTCCCTTGCTTGAGCCTCCTCCTTCCCTAGTCACACTGTTTACTCATTCTGCCTTGGCTAATTTCAAGGCTAGGTTTCTGTCACTTACCAGTTGTGCGTCCTTCATACATTCCTCTAAGGTTTGAGGATGTCTACTAATAACTTCTGCTTGAAGAGCCGATTCTAAACCTGTCACGAATGCATCTAAGAGCACGCTTTCAGCCATGTGCGGTAGTGGTGCAGAATATTGTACAAATTTCTTGACATAATCATTATAGGATCCATCTTGTTCTATTCGAATCAGCCTTGCACCTAAGCTCTTCTGCCCAGAATCTCGAAAAAATTCAAACATCCTTACCTTCAAATCTTCCCATCCTTCCACCTTCTTTCTATGGTTACTCCAACGGTACCAATCGATTTCATCTTGTCCAAAACTAACCACTGCTACTTTCACTTTTTCTGCTTCCGGTAGGCTATTAATTTCGAAAAAATGCTCAGCTCTAAACACCCATGACTCAGGATTTTCCCGGTGAAAATCGGCATTTCCAGTTTCTTATATTTGCTTCGGTCGACAGTTACTACATTGTTTTCCCCTGGATTGTCGGCTTCTTCCCATTTTCCTTTTAACTTCATGACTGATCCATCAGAAGTTCCGGATTCATCTCGCCTTTTGTAGCTGCTGTTTTCTTTCATTTCATCAGCCAGTCTATCCATGGATTTCTTCATTTCCAGAATCATTTCCTTCAATCCCAGTATTTCTTTCTCTGTTCCAGCTGTTCTTTCTTCTATTTGCCTTTGCGCCATCAGTCGCGTCACCACCCCCAACGTTTGGGCTCTGATACCAGTTGTAGAGACTCCACAAATAAAATACTAAATTACCCAAACAGTTGGCAAACAGAGACAGCACTCTGTAGATCTTTATTTATATATAAATGCCAAAAGATACAGTAGAAGGAAATATAAAAGAAAGCAATAAAGATGATAACATCATGTCAAACCTCCCCACGAAAAGATAGTAGTCCTTCCTAGACCTAGCAGCCTCTATAGACCAAATGAAGACAAGAAGTTAACCTAGCCCCCAATCCCGATAAGGCCTTATTTATAACTCTTTTCTCATTCTTCCCCGTGGGACCCACTCTCATGTTCTTTTCCTAATATTCTCCCTTTTCTGCTGCCTGAGCTTTTACGTTTTTACCCCTCCTTTTGTATGTATGGATAATAGGGGGCCTTACAAATTTCTTCCAACACTATGAAACATTTATGTTATAGTTTTATTATTGTTAAACATCATTGTAATTTCCAAACACAACTCTGCCAAAGTTCCCAAGATAGTTCTATAGCAATGTTCCACTGCTATCTTGCAAGTGATGTGGAACTCCTTTGCTTTTTTGAATAGTAAGCTGGCCTTCCTCTTTTGTTATGCTTTGTTTTATTCTTAATACTTGCTTTTATCTTCGCCTATTTCATTCCTAGTTGATATATTACATAGTCCTCTTAAATCTACATTCTTTTTCTGTTTTATGATTCACTTGAGTTTAATGACTAACTTTGGCGAAATAATGTTTAACTATATTAGATGTTTTGCATCTAAACCTCAATTGAAAAGGTTTGTTACCTGTATCATTATAAGGTTTCCATGATTTGTTACCTGTATCATTAAAAATATTGGGTCGGGTGCATTTGCTTACACACCATTCCATGGCCAGCAGCAGAGGTTGTACTCTACGATTCAATTCCTTTCCTAATCACAATTTTGATAGATTTGTTTCTGAAAAACAATATTTAACTTCCTATTTTTTTGTTTTTTGATAAATCTATTAGTATATTTGATGTAAACTATAGCTAGTTAGTTAGTAAAAATCCCTAACTAATTAGAAATACAGCTGTAACTAACTTCCTAAAACAGTCTTGTAACTAACTAAATAAAACAACCTTGTAACTAACTTGTAACTAACCTTGAGATATCAATATATAACAGTCTCCTAGCCTGAAATATGGCAGAGAATTCTTTTGAAAAATCAATCCAACTTGAATTACATCAAATTGGTATCAGAGCAGCCCCGATTCTTGGACGGAATGGCTGGCCGAAGAGTTAACAACCCTGCCACGGGGGAAAACCGTGTGCAAGAAGCGGCGGAGGAAATCACCGTCCTCTCTCCAAAGACATCAACAGTTCGCTTGCTGGCTGTTGAAGAATCTTTGGGAGATCTCCACAACAAATTTGATAGGTTGATGGAAAGTGTCGAACTGTTAAACCGAAGAGGAGAATTCCCACAGCCACCACCACGGAATGAAATTAACTTCCAAAACGACCAACGTTTTGGTGAAGCAAGAGGCCGGCGAGCAAGGGGATACATTAGAAACATGAACAACCCACGAGGACTTCAAAGAAGGAGACCCGGTTACGCTATACAGCAACAACTTGACGAAGACTTTCAAGAAGATCAAGAAGCTTGGCAAGAAACCCAAGAAGATGATTCTTCAAGCGGGGATGAACAAGGAAACATGTGGAACTTCAATGATGAAGCACGAGCAGGAAGAAATAACCGAAGAATTGAGGCCAGAAGAGGAGAATACCACGATTATAAGATGAAGATTGACCTTCCCATGTATGATGGCAAACGAAACATAGAAGCATTCTCGGACTGGATAAAGAGTACTGAAAACTTCTTCAACTACATGGATACGCCTGAACGCAAGAAAGTCCACCTGGTAGCCTTAAAATTAAGGGCTGGTGCATCAGCTTGGTAGGATCAGTTAGAAATCAATAGACAAAGATGCGGGAAACAACCGGTTCGCTCATGGGAAAAGATGAAAAAATTGCTGAAGGCAAGATTCTTACCACCAAACTACGAACAAACTTTATACAATCAGTACCAAAACTGCCGCCAAGGTGTCCGGACAGTAGCTGAGTACATTGAAGAATTCCACCGCCTGAGTGCAAGAACAAACCTAAGCGAAAATGAACAGCACCAGGTTGCAAGATTTGTGGGAGGCCTTCGATTCGACATCAAGGAAAAGGTCAGACTACAACCATTCCGTTTCCTATCTGAAGCAATATCATTTGCAGAAACGGTAGAGGAGATGATTGCAATCCGATCCAAGAATCTAAATAGAAGATCAGCATGGGAAACAAATTCGACAAAAAGCAAAACAAACGACCAACCTTCAACCTCAACAAAAGCAAAAGGGAAAGAGATTGATAATCAAGAAGTAGCCGTTGAAAGAAAGAAAGAACAGACGTTCAAGCCTAGTGGTCAGAACAGCTACTCCGCCCGTCATTAGGAAAATGCTTCCGATGTGGCCAAACTGGCCACCTGTCCAACAACTGTCCGCAAAGAAAAACCATTGCAATAGCCGAAGAAGGAGGACAGACAAGTGAAGACAGTATAGAAGCAGAGGAAGAAACTGAACTGATTGAAGCAGATGATGGGGAAAGGGTCTCTTGTGTTATCCAACGGTTACTAATTACGCCCAAGGAAGAAAAGAACCTGCAACGCCACTGTCTTTTCAAGACAAGATGCACCATAAACGGAAGAGTATGTGAGGTAATCATAGACAGCGGCAGCAGCGAAAACTTCGTAGCAAAGAAATTAGTAACAGTCTTGAATCTAAAGGCTGAAGCACATATGAGTTTCAATGGATGGGAAGAAAGGTAGTCTTACTCCCTATAACGAAAAAGATTAACGAAGGGTTAAGAGGTGAGAAACAGTTATTCATCACTGTTAGTGGGAAAAACATGCTTAAAGAAAGGGAAGAAGACATCCTAGGACTGGTTGTTATTGAAAAAACCAAAGAAAAACAGGTTGAAGACATAGAACCCAAATTACAGCAGCTCCTTCATGAGTTCCCTCATATAAAGGAAGAACCGAAGGGACTCCCACCCCTTCGAGATATACAGTACCACGTAGACTTGATTCCGGGAGCATCACTACCAAATTTGGCTCACTATAGGATGAGCCCCCAGGAGTACAAAATACTTCATGATCATATTGAGGAATTACTAAAGAAAGGGCACATCAAACCTAGCCTCAGCCCGTGTGCAGTACCAGCACTTCTCACGCCAAAGAAAGATGGAAGCTGGAGAATGTGCGTTGACAGCAGAGCCATCAACCGCATCACGGTAAAGTATAGATTTCCCATTCCAAGGATTAGTGACCTGCTAGATCAACTCGGTAAAGCCAGTATCTTTTCGAAAATTGACTTGAAAAGTGGCTATCATCAAATACGGGTAAGACCTGGCGACGAATGGAAGACAGCCCTCAAGACAAACGAAGGATTATTTGAATGGATGGTCATGCCATTCGGCCTTTCTAATGCACCCAGCACCTTCATGAGATTGATGAACCAGGTACTTCACCCATTTCTCAACAAATTCATAGTAGTTTACTTCGATGACATACTTGTTTACAGCACAAACAATGATGAGCATTTACTACACCTAAGGAAGCTGTTTCAAGTCTTAACAGAGGCGGAACTCTACATAAATACTAAGAAAAGCATGTTTATGAAAAAAGAAATTGCATTCCTCGGCTTTATAATCAAACAAGGAAGCATAAGCATGGAACCAAAGAAAATCGAAGCCATCCATACATGGCCGACTCCTGCCTCCATTAAAGAAATACAAGCCTTCCTCGGCCTGGCTTCGTTTTACAGGAAATTCATCAGAAATTTCAGCTCTTTAGCCGCACCACTAACTGACTGTCTAAAGAAAGGAAACTTCAAATGGACCCCATTACAACAAGAAAGCTTTGAAGATATCAAAAAGAAGCTCACATCCAGCCCTATCCTTAAATTACCAGATTTCTCTTCACCTTTTGAAGTAGCAGTTGATGCATGCTGTACAGGGATTGGAGCTGTCCTAGTACAACAAGGACATCCTATCGAATACTTCAGTGAAAAACTCAGCACCGCAAGACAGACCTGGAGCACATACGAACAAGAGCTGTATGCCCTCGTCCGAGCACTAGAACAATGGGAACACTACCTGATCTCTAAAGAATTTGTACTCCTAACTGACCATTTCTCACTAAAATACTTTCAAGCTCAAAAGAATATCAGTAGGATGCAGCACGCTGGATATCCTTCCTCCAAAGGTTTGACTTCGTGATCAAACACCAATCAGGCAAAGAGAACAAGGTGGCCGATGCTCTAAGCAGAAAAGGCTCCCTACTCACAATACTGTCCTCGGAAATCATAGCATTCAAACATTTACCCGACTTATACGAAGGTGATACTGACTTCAAGGATATCTGGTACAAATGCTCCAACTTCTTAGACGCTGATGACTACCACATTGTTGAAGGATATCTATTTAAAGGAGAACAATTATGCATCCCGCACACCTCACTACGTGAAGCCTTAATAAAGGAAGCACATTCTGGAGGGCTAGCTGGACATTTCGGACAGAACAAGACATTGGAGATCACTTCCAAACGATACTACTGGCCGCAAATAAGAAAAGACTCCAATAATTTCGTAAAAAGATGCCCCATCTGCCAAAGAACCAAAGGCTCCAGCACGAATCCAGGATTATACTCGCCACTACCCATCCCGACCTCAATTTGGGAAGATTTATCAATTGACTTCGTGATTGGATTACCAAAAACACAAAGACAATTTGACTCAATAATGGTCATAGTGGACAGATTCAGCAAAATGACACATTTCGTAGCATGCAAAAAGACAAATGATGCAATCTACATAGCCAACCTCTTCTTTAAAGAAGTAGTACGACTACATGGAGTACCTAAAAGCATAGTATCAGACAGAGATGTCAAGTTCCTGAGTCACTTTTGGCGAACACTGTGGAAGAAGTTTGACACAACACTGAAATTCAGCACCACAGCCCACCCACAGACAGATGGACAAACTGAAGTAACAAACAGGACCCTCGGTAATCTGCTACGCTGCCTTAGCGGGTCAAAACCAAAACAATGGGATCTAGCATTGGCTCAAGCTGAATTCGCCTTCAATAATATGAAGAACAGATCAACAGGAAAGTCCCCCTTCGAAGTAGTTTATACCAAACTACCACGATTAACCTTTGATCTCACTACACTCCCCACAACCGTGGATCTCAACAACGAAGCAGAATGCATGGCAGAAAATATCAAAAAACTACCCAAGGAAGTCCATGATCATCTTATACAGACAACAGACTCCTACAAAAAGGCAGCAGATAAAAAAGAAGACAAGCCCACTTCAATAAAGGAGACCTAGTAATGGTACACCTGAAAAAGAGCAGATTTCCTACTGGCACCTACAACAAGCTGAAAGACAGACAAATTGGGTCATTCCCTATATTAGAGAAATACGGAGATAATGCCTTCAAGATCGATCTACCACAAGACATACACATACACCCAGTCTTCAATGTTGCTGATCTAAAGCCATACCATGCACCAGATCGTTTCAGGCTTGCTGACTGATGGACCCTGGGACAAGTCCATCCTTAGGGGGTGGAATGATGTAAACTATAGCTAGTTAGTTAGTAAAAATCCCTAACTAATTAGAAATACAGCTGTAACTAACTTTCTAAAACAGTCTTGTAACTAACTAAATAAAACAACCTTTTAACTAACTAAATAAAACAACCTTGTAACTAACCTTGAGATATCAATATATAACAGTCTCCTAGCCTGAAATATGGCAGAGAATTCTTTTGAAAAATCAATCCAACTTGAATTACATCAATATTGGTAAAATGGTCTATCGATAATGAAAATCTATAACTAATACACAAGTGATGGACTAACAATTTAAAATATCATCGTATTTATAAATCACGTGGTTTTGTGACATATTTGCTAATGCCATAGAAACCTAAATTATATATACATTTTAGGTTAGTCACGATTTTGAGTCTAGAGTTTAGACTTTAGAGAAGCGTCGTAAATGAACTCTTTAATCTTTCAGGCCTTTGCGTCTGGATCTATAATACAATTGTTAATTTCCTCTATTCGTGAACAAATTTAACTATATGTTAGTGAATAATCGCATAAATCTCATTGTCGTTTCTTACCGTTCACATTTTTACTTTTGAAAATACTTTTGTTATCAACTTATCTATGACAATTATCTTTAAACGAAAGATTCTTTTTAAGTCGTCATGTATGAAACGAAGTGATCTTTTCGTTCATATTCTTAACAGGTCGGTCTCTCTCCTGCTATTCAAAATCTTAGTACTGCCACATCGATGAAGATGACCAAGGTTTTCCAAGCGTTTCTCATGCTCCAACCCCAACTCGTAGACCTTATCCACGAGATGCAGCCAGATTGTATCGTTTCTGACGTCTTTTACCCATGGACGAGTGATGTGGCAGCCGAGCTCAGAATCCCACGGCTTGCCTTCAACGGTTCAAGCTTCTTCAGTTATTGTGCGGAACAATGTATAAAGGAGCATAAGCCACATCTTGAAGTTGAATCCAACAATGAAAAGTTCAAACTTCCGGGGTTGCCTGATGTTATTGAAATGGTGAGATCTGAGTTGCCAAGTTGGATCACTAGACATAAACCAGATGGTTTCTCACAATTGCTTGATGTCATTAGAGAATCAGAGAAACGATGCTATGGAATGTTGATGAATCGCTTTCATGAATTGGAAGCCTCATATGAAGAACACTTGAATAAGGTGAGGTTTACCTCAAACCATTGTATATAACTACACATTACTCGTTTCTTAACGTAATCTTTTGGTTTTGAAATTTTGTACTTGATTTATGATCACGATTTCGTTAGAATTATATTATTCATATTTTTTTAAAAAAAGAGAATATTTGAGAACAAAAATTACATCTTGAAGTATATATTTGTTTAGAAGCTTGATTTTTAGAAGTTGTTAATTAAGCTTATTCACATATTTTTAAAACACACTTGAATTCTAAGTTAAAGTTTTTCAAGAAAACTACAAATTTTACTTTAAGAACGTGTTTTTAAAAGGTTGTTGTCAAATAATACAACATGAGACAAATTATTTACTTATGTAGCATGAAATTTTATTGTCTAATAAACACTAATAATATATAGAAATAGACATGTGATAAATAAAAAATTATCATTACGTTGGCCTGTTGCACCCAGCCTTGTATATCTCCTTCGGTCGCAAAGAAGAAAAAAATATTCAAATTATCGTTTTTAAAAAAGAGAAGTTTGTCACGTGGTAACGTGTAATCTGGACATTGAATAAGCTATACAAAATAGATGGAGCTCAAGATGCACCCAAATATTTTTGAATTGATTCGAGACTTCGAGGATTTGTTTTTATTATTATTATTATTGTTTGATAGATTATAGGGATCAAAACATGGATCATAGGGCCAGTATCATTGTTGGCAAACAATGAAATTGAAGATAAAGAATCAAGAGGTGGAAACCCCAACATTCAAACCACCAACTTACTCCAATGGCTCAATGAGAAAGAACCAAATTCAGTTCTCTACATCAACTTCGGAAGCTTGATTCAGATGAGTCGTAACCAAATAACCGAAATAGCACATGCGATTCAAGAATCCAGTCAAAGTTTCATTTGGGTCATAAAAAAGAACGACGAAGACAACGATGACGACATAGTAAACAAAGGGTTACAAAAAGGGTTTGAGGAGAGAATGAGTAGAACCAAAAAGGGTTTGATAATAAAGGGATGGGCTCCACAATTGATGATATTAGAGCACAAAGTGTTGGAGGGTTTTTGACTCATTGTGGTTGGAACTCAATTCTTGAAGGAATAAGTTCAGGCTTACCAATGATCACATGGCCATTGTTTGCTGAACAGTTTTACAATGAGAAGTTGTTGATTGAAGTGGTGAAGATTGGAGTGGGAGTTGGGTCAAAGAAATGGTGCATTTGGGAGAGAACCAGAAATTATTAAGAGGGAAGAGATTGGTAAGGCCATAGCTTTTTTTGATGGGTGAAAGTGTTGAAGCTTTGGAATGAGAGAGCTAAAGAAATGGAGAGGCTGCAAAAACAAGTGTGAATTGTGTGGTTTCTCTCATACCAACTTGGTTTTCATTGTTTGAGGAACTTCAAGAAATGAAGCTTAAGAGAGTGAGGAATGGTCAGAAGAATACTTAGATGTTTGTCAAAGGATAAAGTATTGTTTTTCTTTAGTAGTCTATTCATCGAACGGCTATAGTTTGTTGTAAGGTAAAGTATTTTTGTTTCTAAATATATTTTGAGTTACTTTTACTATGCGACTAAGTGAGTTTACTATTGTAAATCTTCTACATTTAGTTTATGAGATGCATGTTCATGTTTAAAAATATTTTGTGATTCACCCGAGTTCAAATTATTAATTATCCTCTAGTAAACTTTTTTTAAAGATAAGAATTATTTTGTGATCAAGGAGATGTACAAAGTTTGTTGGACTAAAGTTGGATAATATAAGAATTTGTTTTCTTCTATTGGTTAAGCCTTGGTTCCAATTTAATTAAGAATCACTTCTAGAATCTTATTGAGATTTTCTTAAAATTTGACGAGTCTACAAAATGTGTTAGAATAGAATTTGTAATCGTAACAAATACTAAATTGATTCTCATGTTTTGCATGATATTTTCAAACCAAGTCAAGGACGTAAATTTATAAGCTTATGGAGTTTATTGATTAGATTACTAAATCCATATTGATTTAAATTATACAACCTTCCAAGCGTAGGGGCATAAATTATTTAAAAGATAGTGAATTTGTTTCAAGCTGTCAATTTGATGTAGAAAAAGCTTTTTGGAGAATCTTTATTTCAAGAAGGAAGCTGCCTTCCTAGAATCAATTTGAGCATTAACATGGCTTTTAGAACAATTTGAGCATTAACATGGTTTTTAGTCGTTGGAAGCTGCAAAGAAGCGTTCCTAGAAGATGAATGTTGATGTTGCATGGTTGGAGAACACTCATAGAGGGTGGGACTGGTTGAATTATTCGTGATTGGGAACCCAGTTAGGGTTGGGTGCTTTCCAATGTCTTTCAATTGGTCAATCCATGCATGAGACGAGTATCATATGCTAATGTCATAGTCAATTACTTAAGTCACACCTTGGTTTTCCAACTTATGTTGGGGTTTAGTAGAACAAAGTTGTCCTATAATCAAGTAGTTTGTCTTCTTCATTTGGGAATTCCTTTCTAGGGAGTTTTTCTCCTTTTATATTTCTTCATTTCGGGAGGGATTTATGATATATGTATGAAGAAAAACAAGTGAATACTACTAACAGAGAGTGAACCACGAGTTTTTAAGTACAACAATCGAGGTATGAAGGATCGAACCTCCCATCTCTAAGATTTTCGTGGGGATCCTCTCCGCTTTTCTTGCCTAAGCAAAACCCGACCTAGTAGGTCCTTAGAGTTTTTCACCCAGCATGGCAGCCGGTAGAGAGGGAGAGAGAAAAAAAAGAGGGAGCCAAGCCAGCCGCTTAGGTCAAGTAAAATGCGCGCCGAGATCCCCCGGTTTCAGAATTTTCGTGGGGATCCTCTCCGCTTTTCTTGCCTAAGCAAAACCCGACCCGCCTAGTAGGTCCTTAGAGTTTTTCACCCAGCATGGCAGCCGGTAGAGAGGGGAGAGAAAAAAAAGAGGGAGCCAAGCCAGCCGCTTAGGTCAAGTAAAATGCGCGCCGAGATCCCCCGGTTTCAGAATTTTCGTGGGGATCCTCTCCGCTTTTCTTGCCTAAGCAAAACCCGACCCGCCTAGTAGGTCTTAGAGTTTTTCACCCAGCATGGCAGCCGGTAGAGAGGGAGAGAGAAAAAAAAGAGGGAGCCAAGCCAGCCGCTTAGGTCAAGTAAAATGCGCGCCGAGATCCCCGGTTTCAGAATTTTCGTGGGGATCCTCTCCGCTTTTCTTGCCTAAGCAAAACCCGACCCGCCTAGTAGGTCCTTAGAGTTTTTCACCCAATGGCAGCCGGTAGAGAGGGAGAGAGAAAAAAAAGAGGGAACCAGGCCAGCTTAGGTCAAGTAAAATGCGCGCCGAGATCCCCGGTTTCAGAATTTTCGTGGGGATCCTCTCCGCTTTTCTTGCCTAAGCAAAACCCGACCCGCCTAGTAGGTCCTTAGAGTTTTTCACCCAGCATGGCAGCCGGTAGAGAGGGAGAGAGAAAAAAAAGAGGGAGCCAAGCCAGCCGCTTAGGTCAAGTAAAATGCGCGCCGAGATCCCCCGGTTTCAGAATTTTCGTGGGATCCTCTCCGCTTTTCTTGCCTAAGCAAAACCCGACCCGCCTAGTAGGTTTAGAGTTTTTCACCCATCATGGCAGCCGGTAGAGAGGGAGAGAGAAAAAAAAGAGGGAGCCAAGCCAGCCGCTTAGGTCAAGTAAAATGCGCGCCGAGATCCCCGGTTTCAGAATTTTCGTGGGGATCCTCTCCGCTTTTCTTGCCTAAGCAAAACCCGACCCCGCCTAGTAGGTTCTTAGAGTTTTCACCCATCATGGCAGCCGGTAGAGAGGGAGAGAAAAAAAAAGAGGGAGCCAAGCCAGCCGCTTAGGTCAAGTAAAATGCGCGCCGAGATCCCCGTTTCAGAATTTTCGTGGGGATCCTCTCCGCTTTTCTTGCCTAAGCAAAACCCGACCCCGCCTAGTAGGTTCTTAGAGTTCTTCACTCAGCATGGCAGCCTGTAGAGAGGGAGAGAGAAAAAAAAGAGGGAGCCAAGCCAGCCGCTTAGGTCAAGTAAAATGCGTGCCGAGATCCCCGGTTTCAGAGTTTTCGTGGGGATCCTCTCCGCTTTTCTTGCCTAAGCAAAACCCGACCCCGCCTAGTAGGTCCTTTTAGTTCTTCACCTAGCACGGCAGCCGGTAGAGAGGGAGGGAGAAAAAAAAGAGGGAGTCAAGCCAGCTGCTTAGGTAAAGTAAAATGCGGTCGAGATTGCCTGGTATCAGAGCTTGCATGGGCAACCTCTCGCTTTAGATGGAATTTGATGAAATGCTTATGTCGAAAGTAGGCATTTCTCTACAGAGTCCTAATGGTCATAGAAATTTATTATGTTTTGTATTTATTTTACTTTGTTGTCAAGAATCAACTTCTTTTCTGATTTGTATGTTTATGTATATGTTGCATCTCTGTCTTGTTATCATGTTGTATTTCATTGTACTCAATAGTCTGATTTGCATTTTTTATTTGTGTTAATAAGTGTTCGTGTAATTGCAATTTTGTTCTTGAAGATATTTTGCTTGAATCAAGTTAGTTCTTTCTATAAGGATCATTTTCTTGTAAGGTTATAACTTCTTGTCCAATTTTTCCAACAAACATTTCAACTTGTAGCAGGTGAATCCTTCTAAATAAGAGCTTAAAAAGAAAAAATTGGAACCTTTAACCATAAAATCAAGGTACTGCATCTTATTTGCAATGAATTGCTATAATTTTGTAGAGACTCCACAAATAAAATACTAAATTACCCAAACAGTTGGCAAACAGAGACAGCACTCTGTAGATCTTTATTTATATATAAATGCCAAAAGATACAGTAGAAGGAAATATAAAAGAAAGCAATAAAGATGATAATATCATGTCAAACCTCCCCAGGAAAAGATAGTAGTCCTTCCTAGACCTAGCAGCCTCTACAGACCAAATGAAGACAAAAAGTTAACCTAGCCCCCAATCCCGATAAGGCCTTATTTATAGCTCTTTTCTCATTCTTCCCCGTGGGCCCCACTCTCATGTTCTTTTCCTAATATTCTCCCCTTTTCTGCTGCGTGAGCTTTTACGTTTTTACCCTCCTTTTGTATGTATGGATAATAGGGGGCCTTACAATACCCCTCGGTTCCAGGTTCACCTTGTCCTCAAGGTGAAAGTCAGGGAATTGTTGGTTCATTTGGAAAACAGATTCCCAAGTTGTTTCACTGTCCGGCAGCCCTTTCCACTTAATTAACCATTCATTTCCTCCCAATTCCCGATTCCAACGGACTCCCAACACTGTTTCCGGCCATAATTGTAACTCAAACTCTTCCGTTAGCCTAGGTTGCTGGTGTTGAACAGCTTGTTGACTACCCAGTTTCAGTTTTAACTGAGAAATATGGAACACATTGTGGATACTGGCTTCCGGCGGTAACATCAATCTGTACGCAACTGCTCCTATTTCTTCAGTAATTTTGTAGGGTCCGTAATATTTAGGTGCTAACTTTTCACACTTCTTCCGAGCCAAGGAGCGTTGCCGGTAAGGTCTCAATTTCAAGTAGACTTCATCTCCTACCTTAAATTTTAACTCTCTTCTATTTCGATCAGCCATTTTCTTCATCCTGTTCTAGGCTACACACAGGTGTTCTTTTAAGGCATTGATGGCTAAGTCACGTTCCTTCAGCAGCGTGTCAACCTCATTATTAGGAGTTTTCTTGTAACCATAGGATAACAGGGGAGGAGGCGGTCTGCGGTATACCGTCTGGAAAGGGGTCATTTTGGTGGATGCATGGAAGGTGGTATTATACCACAATTCTGCCCATGGAATCAGTCTATCCATTTTTTTGGTTGTTCATTACAGAAGCATCGCAGATAAGTTTCGAGACATCTATTTACCCTTTCTGTCTGCCCATCAGTTTGTGGGTGAAACGCGGTACTCCTCTTTAGAATAGTTCCCATGGTTGCAAACAGTTCCTTCCAAAAATTACTAAGAAAGATTTTATCCCGATCTGTGATAATCGACTTAGGAATGCCGTGCTTGCTTACTATTCTGTCGATGAATATGGAAGCAACTTGCTTGGCTGAAAACGGATGTCTCAATGATATAAAGTAAGAATACTTACTCAGCCGATCAACTACCACCATGATCACATTAACCCTCCAGCTAGTGGCAACCCCTCAATAAAGTCCATGGTCCAATCTTCTAAGATTCTGTCAGGAATTGGAATTGGTTGAAGTACCCCAGCTGGTTTGGTTGCTTCGTATTTGTTTCTCTGGCAGATCTCGCATTGTTCCACATATTTCTTTATTTCAGCCTTCATACCCCTCCAATATAGTTCTCCACTGATCCTCTTGTAAGTTCTTAAAAATCCAGAATGTCCCCCGAGGATAGAATCGTGGAAAGTATGTAGGATCTTGGGTATAAGTGTAGAAGTTTGAGATACTACCATTCTCCCCTTATAGAGCAATCTTCCTTTTTCCACTTGAAACTTGCTTCCTTCTTCTGCATTTTTCTTCAGATTTTCCATAATTTTCTTAAGTTCAGCATCATTCTCAACTTCCTGCTCGATTAGTTTCACATCAATGATTCCAGTAGTTGTCAAGCTGTGCAGCTCCACCGGTTGCTCCATTCTAGATAGGGCGTCCGCTGCCTTGTTCTGATGTCCGGGTTGATATAAAATCTCGAAATCATATCCAAGGAGCTTTGTCAACCATTTCTGGAATTGGGGTTGTACCTCTCTCTGTTCAAGCAAGAATTTAAGAGCCTTTTGATCTGAAAGTATGGTGAACTTCCTGCCCAGCAAATAATGCCTCCATTTTTGAACTGATAGAACTACAGCCATCAACTCTCTTTCATAGATGGATTTGTTTTGAGCCCTTGTGGATAACTTCTGACTGAAAAAGGCAATCAGGTGGCCATTTTGAGAGATCACCGCTCCTAACCCTACGCCAGATGCATCAGTTTCGATAATAAAGGGAATGTTCCAATCTGGTAATGCCAACACTGGTAGAGTAGTCATTGCTAGCTTCAAATTTTCGAAGGCAGTATTTGCTTCTTCATTCCACTTAAAAGCATTCTTCTGTAATAACTTGGTTAGCGGTGCAGCGATCTCTCCATAACCCTTGACAAACCTCCTATAATATATCCTGTAAGAAGCCCCGCAGACCAGATATATTCGTTGGTGGTGGCCAATTAATCATCTTCTTGATCTTATCCTCATCTGCCTCAACTCCTCTTTTGGATATCATATGAAGTACTGTATTTGAGAATGGGCTATAACGCATTTTTTTTTGTTAGCAAACAGCTGGTTATCCTTCAAAACATTGAATACCATGCCCAAATGCTTTGCGTGTTCATCTATATCCGCACTATAAACCAGTATATCATCAAAGAACACCAAAACACAGCGCCGAAGGAAAGGTTTAAATACCTGGTTCATCAAAGATTGGAAGGTTGCCAGAGCATTCGTGAGACAAACGGCATTACTAGAAACTCATAGTGCCCTTCATGTGTGCGGAACACAGTTTTCTCCACATCTTCCTCTTTCATTCTAATCTGGTGATAACCAGATTTCAGATCTAATTTCGAGAAAACCGTTGCCCTATTCAGCTCATTTAATAATTCCTCTATCACAGGAATTGGAACTTATCCGATACTGTCGCCTGATTTAACTTGCGGTAATCGACACAAAATCTCCATCCACCATCTTTTTTCTTCACTAACAACACCGGGCTGGAGTAAGGGATAGGTTTATGGTCAGGTAGGGTTAATATTCGGTGATCAATAGCTCTTTTTGGAGGTAATTTCTTCGGTGTCTCAAATATCTCCGCATAATACTTGAGCAGGGATCGGATCATAGATATTTCCTCCTCATCTCCTTTTAATCTTGTCCCCAGTTCATATTCATTCTCTACTTCCATCTCATAATTCTGGAATTCTAAGAGGAAGCCTTGGTCTTCTATATGTAAGGATTCAACTTGCTTACTTCACTATTTCTCCCTTACAATGGCCAAAAACAGAGGTAGCCCTCTGCTATCTTTATTTATATATAGCCAAAATGAGTACAGAAAAACATAAAGATTCAAGAAAAACAAGGAATAATGAAGACAAACCCAGCTTCCTCTAGGGAAAGACTGGATATTCCTCTAGGCTAAGCAGCCGCCAACTTCAGGATAAAAATAAAACCTACCTCCCCTAGACCTAAAAAACCTATTTATATTCCTTCTCTCATCTTTCTCTTATTTCTGTGCCTGGGCCCCACCTGCAGGATCTCCTCCTCTTTTTCCTTCCTCATTATTAATTTGTCCAATTACTTTTCTGCCCCTCCTTTGATATGTATGAATAACTGGAGGTCTTACACTATATCCCACGTTTTTTCCAATGTCTTCAAAGAACATTCAGGTTTCACTAAGGATGGATCTCCTCTTAACACGATTTGCTTGTCTTTTGCCCAAAAGGTCATGGTTAATGATGGCCAATGTACCTTCATTGTGCCGGTGGTATCTAGCCATTGCATCCCTAAAATCACGTCAATATTTCCTAGTTCCACCACTAGAAAATCAGTTATAACTGTCATTTCTTTCAATCTCAGTTCCACCTTTCTGCAAATACCTTTCCCTTTACAGCGGGTCCCGTCTCCAATAGTCACTCCAAATTGTGTACCGGGTTCAATGTTCAACCCTCCTTCCATTGCCACTGCTTCATGGATGAAGTTGTTCGTAGCTCCACTGTCGATGAGAATCACCACCTCCCTTCCTTTTACATGCCCCTTCAGTTTCATTGTCCCTTTGGATGTTAACCCCGTGAGTGTCTTCAATTCAATTTCGGTGGTTTCAGCAACAACTAACTGGTTCAGCTCCATTACTTCTTCGGTCTCTTCCATTTTGACTTCCTCCCCGCCACTCTCTTCTTCGTTAAGTATAAATAACATTAATTCCCTTTTCTCTCTCATCTTGCATCGGTGTCCCGGTGAGTACTTCTCATTGCATCTAAAACACAAACCCTTGTCCAATCTTGCTCTGAATTCCGTGTCCAAGAGTCTTTTAACTGGAGGTTCATTTTTCTGGTAGTTTCCTTTAATGGGAATAGTGACTTGCTTCATGGGGAACTCAGTCTTCTTTGGTGAACTTTTATCTTGACTGCTTTGTCCCTTGCTTGAGCCTCCTCCTTCCCTAGTCACACTGTTTACCCATTCTGCCTTGGCTAATTTCAAGGCTAGGTTTCTGCCACTTACCAGTTGTGCCTCCTTCATACATTCCTCTAAGGTTTGAGGATGTCTACTAATAACTTCTGCTTGAAGAGCCGGTTCTAGACCTGTCACGAATGCATCTAAGAGCACGCTTTCAGCCATGTGCGGTAGTGGTGCAGAATATTGTACGAATTTCTTGACATAATCATTATAGGATCCATCTTGTTCTATTCGAATCAGCCTTGCACCTAAGCTTTCTGCCCAGAATCTCGAAAAAATTCAAACATCCTTACCTTCAAATCTTCCCATCCTTCCACCTTCTTTCTATGGTTACTCCAACGGTACCAATCGATTTCATCTTGTCCGAAACTAACCACGCTACTTTCACTTTTTCTGCTTCCGGTAGGCTATTAATTTCGAAAAAATGCTCAGCTCTAAACACCCATGACTCAGGATTTTCCCCGGTAAAAATCGGCATTTCCAGTTTCTTATATTTGCTTCGGTCGACAGTTACTACATTGTTTTCCCCTAGATTGTCGGCTTCTTCCCATTTTCCTTTTAACTTCATGACTGATCCATCAGAAGTTCCGGATTCATCTCGCCTTTTGTAGCTGCTGTTTTTTTCATTTCATCAGTCAGTCTATCCATGGATTTCTTCATTTCCAGAATCATTTCCTTCAAGCCCAGTATTTCTTTCTCTGTTCCATCTATTCTTTCTTCTATTTGCCTTTGCGCCATCAGTCGCGTCACCACCCCCAGCATTTGGGCTCTGATACCAGTTGTAGAGACTCCACAAATAAAATACTAAATTACCCAAACAGTTGGCAAACAGAGACAGCACTCTGTAGATCTTTATTTATATATAAATGCCAAGAGATACAGTAGAAGGAAATATAAAAGAAAGCAATAAAGATGATAATATCATGTCAAACCTCCCCAGGAAAAGATAGTAGTCCTTCCTAGACCTAGCAGCCTCTACAGACCAAATGAAGACAAAAAGTTAACCTACCCCCAATCCCGATAAGGCCTTATTTATAGCTCTTTTCTCATTCTTCCCCGTGGGCCCCACTCTCATGTTCTTTTCCTAATATTCTCCCCTTTTCTGCTGCATGAGCTTTTACGTTTTTACCCCTCCTTTTGTATGTATGGATAATAGGGGGCCTTACAAATTTCTTCCAACACTATGAAACATTTATGGTATAGTTTTATTATTGTAAACATTTTTGCTAAACATCATTGTAATTTCCAAACACAACTCTGCCAAAGTTCCCAAGATAGTTCTATAGCAATGTTCCACAGGCTATCTTGCAAGTGATGTGGAACTCCTTTGCTTTTTTGAATAGTAAACTGGCCTTCCTCTTTTGTTATGCTTTGTTTTGTTCTTAATACTTGCTTTTATCTTCGCCTATTTCATTCCTAGTTGATATATTACATAGTCCTCTTAAATCTACATTCTTTTTCTGTTTTATGATTCGCTTGAGTTTAATGACTAACTTTGGCAAAATAATGTTGAACTATATTACATGTTTTGCATCTAAACCTCAATTGAAAAGGTTTGTTACCTGTATCATTATAAGGTTTCCATCCATCTTTCTTAGGCCATCAATGAAGTTTTTGCTTAGATCTATCTTAGTTCGGCCTCTTTAATATGTTACTCCATACAAGGAAGATCGAAAGTTGTGATTACAAAGTGTAGATTTGTATTGTATAGTTGCCTTAGTTATTTTTTAATTATTCTTTTTAGACGTTATTTTTTATAATTAGTTCTCTTTAGTTAGAATTTCTATTAAATTATACTTGCCTATTATCAAGTCCTTTTTCATTAATAAGAGAAAATGGAGTTTTTCTCAAATAACAAAAAGTGATTATTTAAGATACTATGCTAAAGGGAACACATCCAATTACCATGTTGAGAATATTATCTTTGCCTATTGAAGGTCTTGGATTCTTGGTCAACTTTGAATGCGAATTTTTCTTAGTTGATTATTAAATATCAGGGTAAAAAGATCTTATATTGTAATGTTGTTTTGCTTCACTTGCATCATACACTAAAACACAAGATTAAAAAAAAGTTATATTTAGACTTTTGTATGGTAGATTAGGTGTTCTCTTTGAATTGGTGTTGGTATTGGCTTTCTAATTATGATATGATTTTGGGAACCTTTGAATTATGTTCTTCAAACCTTCTCTCTTCGATTGAAGCTTATTATATTTTATCGTTGTTAGTATGTTTTTTTTTTTCCATTTTTTCCCTTCTAATATTTTTATTTGATATATAATGTGCATAAAAGAGAAAGTAGTTAATGTGTTTTACATTGTTGTGTTGTGCAAAGTTGGTGTTGTTGGTTCAAATATTTAAGATTTGGTGAAGCACTTGGAATAAGTTCAAACTTTTAATCTGTAGGATAATTTACTTTATAAGAATCACACATTTACCTTTTTTTCTTTTTTGAAGTAGGAAAGGAGCCTCTTCATTAAGCTGAAAATGAATAGACAAGACAAAAGGTAATACAAAGAAGCCCTAGGATCAGTGAGTGCACTAGGACATCTCATCTATGTTGACACCTACTTAGCATTCTCACCATATCGAGACTTAAACCAAAAGACTAAACCAACGACAAGGTTTGGAATAGATCATACAAACTGCCCAATAACTATACAACATAGATTTAAGACCACTAGAAATCCAAAAGAAATAAAATAAGAGTACTGTAGTGGACTAAGAATTAAAAATGAAAGTCGGCCAATTATGACTTATATCTTGTATGGAGAAATCTTTGAAATCTTTTGAAAGAGAGCATCAAGAAGAAGCATTGATTCTAGCCATTTCGACTCGAGTTGTCCAAGAGGAAGCTTTATTTTGAAATGTTAGCTGATTATGTTCAAACCAACTTTGAATGACTATTTCTAAATATGAACCTACAATAACCCCAAATGAATACCGGATTAAATTGGAAACAGGGCAGATAGAGAGTGAGATGGAGAGTGTTTGTGTGTGCTTTAGAGTAGTTTTAAGCACATTTTTTAGATTTGTTTAACACTAAGTTTGTTTCACTTGCACAATTGGTTGCCATTTTAGGTCTCAAAGTGCATTTTCACTCATTTTGAACTTTTTGTTAGTTTGTGAGTTACGAACTTACACTTAAGCATTGTTAGGTCGTTTCAAACACATTTTGTGTTTTTTGGAACTAAGTTTGTTTAGACATTTGATTGACATGTTGGGTCTCCAAGTGCTTTTTTCCACACTTTTTGAAATTTTGGTAGGTTGTGAGTCGCGAACTTACGCTTGAGTATTGTTTGGTCCGTTTGAAAGCTTAGACACATTTTGAACTCTTTTTAAGATAACTTGAAACTAAGTTCATTGCACTTACATACTTCGTTGCCGTTTGGGTCTTGAAGTACCTTTTTCACACTTTTTGAAATTTGGTAGGTTGTGAGTTACAAACTTACCCTTAAGCATTGTTTGGTTGTTTTGAAAATTCAAGTGATAGTTACACACGTTTTGAATACATTTTAGGTTAGATTGAGTTTGTTGCACTTGGTTGTCATTTTTGGTCTTGAAATGCTTTTTTCAAACTTTTTGGTAGATTATGAGTTACGAACTTACACTTAGGATTTGCTAGGTCGTTTTGAAAACTCAAGTAATACATAGACACGTTTTGAGCACGTTTTAGGTTGGTTTGAACTAAGTTTGTTGCACTTACACACTTGGTTGCCATTTTGGGTATTGTAGTGCTTTTTTCACAATATTTGAACTTTTTTCGTAGGTTATGAGTTACGATCCTACACGTAAGCTGTTTTAGGACATTTTGAAAGTTCAAGTGATACTTAGACACATTTTAAACTCGGTTTAGGTTAGTTTGAAACTAAGTTTGTTGACCTTATCCAATTGGTTGCCATTTTCGGTCTTGAAGTGCCCTTTTCACACTTTTTGAACTTTTTGGTAGGCTATGGGTTACCAACTTACACTTAAACTTTGTTAGGTTGTTTTGAAAGTCCAAGTGATACTTAGACACGCCTTGACCACTTTTTAGGTTGGTTTGGAACTAAGTTTGTTGCACTTGCGCACTTGGTTGCCATTTTGGGTCGTGTAGTGTTTCCTTTTTTTCCATACTTCTTGAACTTTTTGGTAGGTTATGAGTGATGAATTTACAAATAAACATTCTTAGGTCGTTCTGAAAGTTCAAGTGATACTTAAACACGGTTTGAAATTTTTTAGATTTGTTTAAGACTAAGTTTGTTTCACTTGCATACTTGGTTGCCATTTTAGGTCTCAAAGTGCATTTTTCACGCATTTTGATTTTTTTGTTAGTTTGTGAGTTACGAACTTACACTTAACGATTGTTAGGTCGTTTTAAACACATTTTGCGTTGGTTTGAAACTAAGTTTGTTGCACTTACACATTGGATTGAAATGTTGGGTCTTGAAGTACTTTTTTTCACACTTTTTGAAATTTTTTTAGATTGTGAGTTACGAACTTACGCTTGAGTATTGTTTGGTCGGTTTGAAATCTTAGACACGTTTTGCACTCTTTTTAGGATGGCTTGAAACTAAGTCCGTTGCACTTACATACTTCGTTGCCATTTTGGGTCTGAAGTGCTTTTTTTACACTTTTTGAAATTTTGGTTGTGAGTTACAAACTTACACTTAAGCATTGTTTGGTGGTTTTGAAAGTTTAAGTGATACGTACACATGTTTTGAATACATTTTAGGTTAGATTGATTTTGTTGCACTTGGTTGTCATTTTTGGTCTTGAAATGCTTTTTTCAACCTTTTTGGTAGATCATTACGAACCTACATTTAGGATTTGCTAGGTCGTTTTGAAAACTCAAGTAATACCTAGACACGTTTTGAGCACGTTCTAGGTTGGTTTGAACTAAGTTTGTTACAATTACACACTTGGTAGCCATTTTGGGTCTTGTAGTACTTTTTTCACACTATTTGAACTTTTTCGTAGGTTATGAGTTACGAATCTACACGTAAGCTGTTTTAGGTCGTTTTGAAAGTTCAAGTGATACTTAGACACATTTTGTTCAAGTGATACTGTTTTAGGTCGTTTTGAAGTGAACTTTTTTCTTCTTGTATTGACTGTTTTACTATTTCTTCATGGTTTGTATTCATGGTATTTATTTTCGTAATGAATCTTTCATGTTCTGGTAAACATTGCAGAAACACATAATTTCATCAATCTGTCAAAGAGTTGAAGGAGAAGACAGAAGAACTTAAAGGTCACATGAAAACCTAAAAGTTAGGTAATTTTTTGAAAACTTTTTTCTTTGTCTTGCTTAGTTTTAGTGGTATTTGTTAACAGGCTGAGACATACTCTTGTATGCCAAGGCTGGGTGGCCAATTCAATGGATGGCCTGAGACGGTGAAATGACGAGTGTAGACAATCGAGCAGATTTACAAGTAGGAGGATGGTGTTTGGTCTTACTCAAAAGCTACTGCTAGAAAGGTGATTCTCCCTTTATTTACACATGTTATCTATATTTAATTACTGTTTTTATGTGATGGTGAATAAATATTTAAGTTGTTTCAAGTTTGTACATCATGCTTGAGTTAATACATTTCTCAACTCGCACTAATTTTAAAGTTGAGACTAAGTTTGTTGCACTTACACACTTGGTTGCCATTTTGGATTTTGGAGTGCTTTTTCTACATTTTTTGAACATTTTGGTAGGTTATGATTTATGAAGTAAGACTAAAGCATTATTAGGTCGTTTTTAAAGTTCGAGTGATACTTAAACATTTTTTGAACACCTTTTAGGTTGTTACAAACTAAGTTAGTTTTACATACAGCCATGGTTGCCATTTTGAGTCTTGAAAGATTTTTTTTCACACTTTTTGAAATTTTTGGTAAGTTATGAGTTATAAACTTACACTTAAGCGTTGTTAGGTTGCTTGAAAACTTATACGTGTTTTGAATACTTGTTAGGTTTGTATAGAACTAAGTTCGTTGCACTTACACACTTGACATTTTGGGTTTTGGAGTGCTTTTTTTAAAAATTTTGAACTTTTTGCTAGTTTATGACTTATGAACTTGTATTGAATATTTGTTAGGTCGTTTTGATAATTCAAGTGATACTTAGAAAATGCAACCGAGCTTAAACAATTCCGCTCATTTTTCTAAAATTTTTAGTTTAACCTATTGAATAAAATTCGATGGAAATTCTTGTTTTCTTTTTGTAGGAATAAAAAGAAATGAAATATAACCAAACTTGGGATCTTTGCAAACAATCTTCCATGAAGAAACTAGGCTACAAGTGGTTTGGGGTTTGGGTTTTTAGGGCTTAGGGCTTTTTGGGCTTATGGCTTAGGGCTTTTAGGGCGCTTAGGGCTTTTAGGTTTTAGGGCTTAGGGCTTTTAGGGCTTATGGCTTTAGGGTTTAGGGTATAGGGTTTAGGGTTAGGGTTTAGGGTTTAGGGTTTAGGCGCTTAGGCTTTTAGGGATTTTAGGGCGCTTAGGGATTTTAGTTTTAGGGCTTAGGGCTTTTAGGATTATGGCTTAGGGCTTAGCGCTTTTAGGGCTTAGGGCTTAGGGCTTAGGGCCTTAAGGGCTTTAAGGGTATTTAGGGATAAGGGATTTTAGGGCTTTTAAAGCATTTAGGGCTTTTGGGGCTTTTAGGGCTTAGGGATTAGGGCTTGGGCTTTTAGGGCTCGGGCTTTGGGCTCTTTGGGCTTTTAGGACTTTTAGTGCTCTTAGGGCTTTTTGGGCGCTTAGGGCTTATGACTCTTAAGGCTTAGGGCTTTGGGCTTTTAGGGCTTTTAGGGCTTTTAGGGCTTTTAGGACTTTTAGGGCTTTTAGGGCGCTTATGGCTTTTAGCTTTTAGGGCTTAGGGCTTTTTGGGCTTTTAGGGCTTAGGGCTTAGGGCTTAGGCTTTTAGGGCTTTTAGGGCTTGGGCTTTGGGCGTTTAGGGCTTTTAGGACGCTTAGGGCTTTTAGGTTGTAGGGCTTAGGGCTTTTAGGGCTTATGGCTTTTAGGGCTTAGCGCTTAGGGCTTAGGGCTTTTACGGCTTTTACGACTTTTAGGGCTTTTAGGGCTGAGGCCTTAGGGCTTAGGCCTTAGGGCTGAGGGCTCAGGGCTCAGGGCTTAGGGCTTAGGGTTTAGGGCTTAGGGCTTAGGGCTTAGGGCTTATGACTTTTAAGGCTTTGGGCTTTGGGCTTTTCGGGCTTTTAGGGCTTTTCGGGCTTTTAGGGCTTTTAGGGCTTTTTGGGCTTTTAGGGCTTAGGGCTTAGGGCTTAGGCTTTTAGGGCTTTTAGGGCTTGGGCTTTGGGCGTTTAGGGCTTTTAGGGCTTTTAGGACGCTTAGGGCTTTTAGGTTGTAGGGCTTAGGGCTTTTAGGGCTTATGGCTTTTAGGACGCTTAGGGCTTTTAGGTTGTAGGGCTTAGGGCTTTTAGGGCTTATGGCTTTTAGGGCTTAGCGCTTAGGGCTTAGGGCTTTTACGGCTTTTACGGCTTTTACGACTTTTAGGGCTTTTAGGGCTGAGGCCTTAGGGCTTTTAGGGCTGAGGCCTTAGGGCTTAGGCCTTAGGGCTGAGGGCTCAGGGCTTAGGGCTTAGGGTTTAGGGTTTAGGGTTTAGGGTTTAGGGCTTAGTTCTTGTGCTTTTATTGCTTAGAGCTTAGGGCTTGTAGGGCTTAGGGCTGATGGCTTAGGGCTTGGGCTTTTAGGGCTTGGGTTTTTAGGGCTTGGGCTTTGGGCTTTTAGGGCGTTTAGGGCTTTTAGGGCGCTTAAGTCGTTTAGGGCTTAGGGCTTTTAGGGCTTAGGGGTTTTGGCTTATGACTTAGGGCTTGAGATTTTAGGGCTTAGGGCTTGGGCTTTGGCCTTTTAGGGCTTTTAGGGCTTTTACGACGCTTAGGGCTTTTAGGTTTTAGGGCTTAGGGCGCTTAGGGCTTTTAGGTCTTTTAGGGATTAGGGTTTGGGCTTTTAAGGCTTGTGCTTTGGGCTTTGGGATTTTAGGGTTTTAGGGCTTGTGCTTTGCGCTTTTAGGACTTTTAGGGCTTTTACAGCGCTAAGGGCGCTTAGGACTTAGGGCTTAGGGCTTAAGGCTTAGGGCTTTTAGGGCTTAGGGCTCATTGAGGAACTGGATTTATCTAATGAGTATAGGTAAAATGGTTTTTTATATTGGATTTGATCAATGCAATGAATTGTTTTATCATAAGACCGATCCCTAATTAAATTGATGATCCCCATCCTAACGAAATGAATTTGATTCATACATGTACACACACGAACTGAACATATATACATTCACCGAATCATTGATAAAGCAATTCTACTTGGCGAGGAAAAAATTTTCAATAACTTGTTGATCCCTATCCCCAAATTTTAAATTTATCGCTCTTGAATTTTTTGGCTTAGTGTGAAATCGAAATATACCTAACATAATCTTAACAATGAGTTAATCAATGAGCGCCGAGATCCCCCTGTTTGAGAATTTTCGTGGGGATCCTCTCCGCTTTTCTTGCCTAAGCAAAACCCGACCGCCTAGTAGGTCCTTAGAGTTTTTCACCCAGCATGGCAGCCGGTAGAGAGGGAGAGAGAAAAAAAGAGGGACCAAGCCAGCCGCTTAGGTCAAGTAAAATGCGCGCCGAGATCCCCCGGTTTCAGAATTTTCGTGGGGATCCTCTCCGCTTTTCTTGCCTAAGCAAAACCCGACCCGCCTAGTAGGTCCTTAGAGTTTTCACCCAGCATGGCAGCCGGTAGAGAGGGAGAGAGAAAAAAAAGAGGGAGCCAAGCCAGCCGCTTAGGTCATGTAAAATGCGCGCCGAGATCCCCCGGTTTCAGAATTTTCGTGGGGATCCTCTCCGCTTTTCTTGCCTAAGCAAAACCCGACCCCGCCTAGTAGGTCCTTAGAGTTCTTCACCCAGCATGGCAGCCGGTAGAGAGGGAGAGAAAAAAAAGAGGGAGCCAAGCCAGCCGCTTAGGTCAAGTAAAATGCGCGCCGAGATCCCCCGGTTTCAGAATTTTCGTGGGGATCCTCTCCGCTTTTCTTGCCTAAGCAAAACCCGACCCGCCTAGTAGGTCCTTAGAGTTTTCACCCAGCATGGCAGCCGGTAGAGAGGGAGAGAGAAAAAAAGAGGGAGCCAAGCCAGCCGCTTAGGTCAAGTAAAATGCGCGCCGAGATCCCCCGGTTTCAGAATTTTCGTGGGGATCCTCTCCGCTTTTCTTGCCTAAGCAAAACCCGACCCGCCTAGTAGGTCCTTAGAGTTTTTCACCCAGCATGGCAGCCGGTAGAGAGGGAGAGAGAAAAAAAAGAGGGAGCCAAGCCAGCCGCTTAGGTCAAGTAAAATGCGCGCCGAGATCCCCGGTTTCAGAATTTTCGTGGGGATCCTCTCCGCTTTTCTTGCCTAAGCAAAACCCGACCCGCCTAGTAGGTCCTTAGAGTTTTTCACCCAGCATGGCAGCCGGTAGAGAGGGAGAGAGAAAAAAAAGAGGGAGCCAAGCCAGCCGCTTAGGTCAAGTAAAATGCGCGCCGAGATCCCCCGGTTTCAGAATTTTCGTGGGGATCCTCTCCGCTTTTCTTGCCTAAGCAAAACCCGACCGCCTAGTAGGTCCTTAGAGTTTTTCACCCAGCATGGCAGCCGGTAGAGAGGGAGAGAGAAAAAAAGAGGGAGCCAAGCCAGCCGCTTAGGTCAAGTAAAATGCGCGCCGAGATCCCCCGGTTTCAGAATTTTCGTGGGGATCCTCTCCGCTTTTCTTGCCTAAGCAAAACCCGACCCGCCTAGTAGGTCCTTAGAGTTCTTCACCAGCATGGCAGCCGGTAGAGAGGAGAGAAAAAAAAAGAGGGAGCCAAGCCAGCCGCTTAGGTCAAGTAAAATGCGCGCCGAGATCCCCCGGTTTCAGAATTTTCGTGGGGATCCTCTCCGCTTTTCTTGCCTAAGCAAAACCCGACCCGCCTAGTAGGTCCTTAGAGTTTTTCACCCAGCATGGCAGCCGGTAGAGAGGGAGAGAGAAAAAAAAGAGGGACCAAGCCAGCCGCTTAGGTCAAGTAAAATGCGCGCCGAGATCCCCCGGTTTCAGAATTTTCGTGGGGATCCTCTCCGCTTTTCTTGCCTAAGCAAAACCCGACCCGCCTAGTAGGTCCTTAGAGTTTTCACCCAGCATGGCAGCCGGTAGAGAGGAGAGAGAAAAAAAAGAGGGAGCCAAGCCAGCCGCTTAGGTCAAGTAAAATGCGCGCCGAGATCCCCCGGTTTCAGAATTTTCGTGGGGATCCTCTCCGCTTTTTCTTGCCTAAGCAAAACCCGACCCGCCTAGTAGGTCCTTAGAGTTCTTCACCCAGCATGGCAGCCGGTAGAGAGGGAGAGAAAAAAAAAAGGAGCCAAGCCAGCCGCTTAGGTCAAGTAAAATGCGCGCCGAGATCCCCCGGTTTCAGAATTTTCGTGGGGATCCTCTCCGCTTTTCTTGCCTAAGCAAAACCCGACCCGCCTAGTAGGTCCTTAGAGTTTTTCACCCAGCATGGCAGCCGGTAGAGAGGGAGAGAGAAAAAAAAGAGGGAGCCAAGCCAGCCGCTTAGGTCAAGTAAAATGCGCGCCGAGATCCCCCGGTTTCAGAATTTTCGTGGGATCCTCTCCGCTTTTCTTGCCTAAGCAAAACCCGACCGCCTAGTAGGTCCTTAGAGTTTTTCACCCAGCATGGCAGCCGGTAGAGAGAGAGAGAGAAAAAAAAGAGGGAGCCAAGCCAGCCGCTTAGGTCAAGTAAAATGCGCGCCGAGATCCCCCGGTTTCAGAATTTTCGTGGGGATCCTCTCCGCTTTTCTTGCCTAAGCAAAACCCGACCCGCCTAGTAGGTCCTTAGAGTTTTTCACCCAGCATGGCAGCCGGTAGAGAGGGAGAGAGAAAAAAAAGAGGGAGCCAAGCCAGCCGCTTAGGTCAAGTAAAATGTGCGCCGAGATCCCCGGTTTCAGAATTTTCGTGGGGATCCTCTCCGCTTTTCTTGCCTAAGCAAAACCCGACCCGCCTAGTAGGTCCTTAGAGTTTTCACCCAGCATGGCAGCCGGTAGAGAGGGAGAGAGAAAAAAAAGAGGGAGCCAAGCCAGCCGCTTAGGTCAAGTAAAATGCGCGCCGAGATCCCCGGTTTCAGAATTTTCGTGGGGATCCTCTCCGCTTTTCTTGCCTAAGCAAAACCCGACCCGCCTAGTAGGTCCTTAGAGTTTTTCACCCAGCATGGCAGCCGGTAGAGAGGGAGAGAGAAAAAAAAGAGGGAACCAAGCCAGCCGCTTAGGTCAAGTAAAATGCGCGCCGAGATCCCCCGGTTTCAGAATTTTCGTGGGATCCTCTCCGCTTTTCTTGCCTAAGCAAAACCCGACCCGCCTAGTAGGTCCTTAGAGTTTTCACCCAGCATGGCAGCCGGTAGAGAGGGAGAGAGAAAAAAAAGAGGGAGCCAAGCCAGCCGCTTAGGTCAAGTAAAATGCGCGCCGAGATCCCCGGTTTCAGAATTTTCGTGGGGATCCTCTCCGCTTTTCTTGCCTAAGCAAAACCCGACCCCGCCTAGTAGGTCCTTAGAGTTCTTCACCCAGCATGGCAGCCGGTAGAGAGGAGAGAAAAAAAAAAGGGAGCCAAGCCAGCCGCTTAGGTCAAGTAAAATGCGCGCCGAGATCCCCCGGTTTCAGAATTTTCGTGGGGATCCTCTCCGCTTTTCTTGCCTAAGCAAAACCCGACCCGCCTAGTAGGTCCTTAGAGTTTTTCACCCAGCATGGCAGCCGGTAGAGAGGGAGAGAGAAAAAAAAGAGGGAGCCAAGCCAGCCGCTTAGGTCAAGTAAAATGCGCGCCGAGATCCCCCGGTTTCAGAATTTTCGTGGGGATCCTCTCCGCTTTTCTTGCCTAAGCAAAACCCGACCCGCCTAGTAGGTCCTTAGAGTTTTTCACCCAGCATGGCAGCCGGTAGAGAGGGAGAGAGAAAAAAAAGAGGGAGCCAAGCCAGCCGCTTAGGTCAAGTAAAATGCGCGCCGAGATCCCCCGGTTTCAGAATTTTCGTGGGGATCCTCTCCGCTTTTCTTGCCTAAGCAAAACCCGACCCGCCTAGTAGGTCCTTAGAGTTTTTCACCCAGCATGGCAGCCGGTAGAGAGGGAGAGAGAAAAAAAAGAGGGACCAAGCCAGCCGCTTAGGTCAAGTAAAATGCGCGCCGAGATCCCCGGTTTCAGAATTTTCGTGGGGATCCTCTCCGCTTTTCTTGCCTAAGCAAAACCCGACCCGCCTAGTAGGTCCTTAGAGTTTTTCACCCAGCATGGCAGCCGGTAGAGAGGGAGAGAGAAAAAAAGAGGGAGCCAAGCCAGCCGCTTAGGTCAAGTAAAATGCGCGCCGAGATCCCCCGGTTTCAGAATTTTCGTGGGGATCCTCTCCGCTTTTCTTGCCTAAGCAAAACCCGACCCCGCCAGTAGGTCCTTAGAGTTCTTCACCCATCATGGCAGCCGGTAGAGAGGGAGAGAAAAAAAAAGAGGGAGCCAAGCCAGCCGCTTACGTCAAGTAAAATGCGCGCCGAGATCCCCGTTTTAGATTGGTTTCAAACTATGTTTTAAACACATTTCATTGACATGTTGGGTCTTGAAGTACTTTTTTCACACTTTTTGAAATTTTGGTAGGTGTGAGTTACAAACTTACACTTAAGCATTGCTTGGTCGTTTTGAAAATTCAGGTGATACTTACACACGTTTTGAATACATTTTAGGTTAGATTGAGTTTGTTGCACTTGGTTGTCATTTTTGGTCGTGAAATGCCTTTTTCAACCTTTATGGTAGATTATGAGTTACGAACTTA